>NW_020838001.1:894895-1035379 GCF_003676395.1 Aethalodelphis obliquidens
AACTCACCTGGAGCATCAAAATAAATGGCGTTCGGCCTCTCCCAAGTTTGCACAGCAAACTCCTCATTCTAAGACAACCTAGACATTGGAAGAACATTCCCAGCACGAAAGGTCTGACTGCCCCCTCCCCACCGCCCCAAGTATAACCAACCAGGGGTGCCTATTGGCGCTGCCTGTCTCTGTTGCCAGAGACTCTCTGGAAACTTCTGATGGGGGTTCTGGTGTTTTCCCTGAAAGCTTGCTCTCCTACAGGGGTGGCACGAATTGCTGTGAATGAACTTGAAAAAATTCATCACCCCACACCTAACCCAGAGCTCGCCCCCCTCCAGCACTGGGGGAGGAATTAAGTACGAAAGAGCTTTGCTAGTAGCTAGGATTTGACACAGCTTGTTCTCAGAGGAACAAGATATTAACGAGAGCCCTTTAAACCGGGGTTGCCGCAACAAGGAGAGTGCCGGCCACGTGTGGAATCTTACAATTTCTGGTGGCCACGTTAAGAAAAGGAAAGAGAAGTAGATGAAATTAGTTTTCTGTTTTTTTTTTTTGCGGTACGCGGGCCTCTCACTGCTGTGGCCTCTCCCATTGCGGAGCACAGGCTCCGGACGCGCAGGCTCAGCAGCCATGGCTCACGGGCCCAGCCGCTCTGCGGCATGTGGGATCCTCCCGGACCGGGGCACGAACCCGTGTCCCCTGCATCGGCAGGCGGACTCCCAACCACTGCGCCACCAGGGAAGCCTCAGATGAAATTAGTTTTAATGACTTTTATTTGTTCCAACATAGGCCAACTATTATCATTTCAACATGCACTCAATATTTTTTAATTATTAGGAGATCTTTCACGTTCTCTTTTTGGACCGAGCCTTCAGAATCCGATGTCTCACACTCAGAACCCGTCTCGATTCAGAACAGCCCACTTCAAGTGCTCAGCGGCCACGTGTGGCTTGTGGCCGCCCCAGTGGAGACAGCAGCTCTAGACGGTAAAAACGCAAACCATTCAAAGTGCATTCGAATAACGAGCAGGAAACCTCCGCAAAGTCGGGGAATACATTGTAGCGCAAGACACATAGGGAAGGCTTTGTCCTAGTCACTCAGTCCTGGGTCACCAGATCTCGCTGGGGCTGGGGCAGGCAGCAAGAACCACCGTGACTTCTCTACCAAGAGTGGAAGCCGTGTGTCTACTAGTCGCTGGTCCCAGTGCGTCAGCCTTGCACGAGCCAGCCACACCCACACCTAGGGAGCCAGTGGAGTGACTGTGGGGTCCTCTCCGCTCTGGCCAAGGGATTGCCTTGAGCCAACAGAGCCTCTTCCTCTGTTGACCCCACAAATGAAGGGGTCGGCACACTGGCTGCTGCTTGAGTGACTCTCAGACCAAGACTCCTTCACGCTCAGGTTATGAGCCCGTGAAGCCTGGCTCCTGGGGGCTTGGGGCAGCCTTCTCAAGCCCAGTGGCTCCGTAGGGGTCCCTGGCCGGGGTCAGAGGAGGCAAGTTGCCCCGCCAGGGTCCTGCACCCCATCTTCATTCACTAACCCACGTGACCGGCGTGGCCCCAGCGCTTTCGGTTCAGATGGTGCCCAAAGATCTTTGTTTTCCCCGGTAGGAAATTCACGCACCTAAAGCAGCATCCCTGGTTTCCAGTAATGGCACCCAGACTCTGGGGGCAGAACTCTACCCAAACCTGGCTCTGCCCCCAAGGACCGGGGGTATGGACCACGCAAAGGGCACCCAGCCCACGCGAGTTCATACACAGGCCCGCAAGTACCAGGTACGTGGCTTCCACCGTTTCATTTTGTTGATTTCATCCCAAAGGTGGGATTTCCTTTTCACTTCTTCACAGAAGACTCCTTGGGGAGCCTTGCTTCCCCTTAGGAGTAATCCGACCCTAGCTTTGCCAGATACGCCCGTCTTATTTCCTCGCAGGTTGGGAACGTTCACAGAAGGGGTTCTGCCTCATAAAGGACAGATACTGCTTTCCTGAAATGATGGGGGAAATGCACCGACCATCACTCCGACCGGCACGGCCAGCCTGGCCTCTCCCTTGGCATCCGCGAGGGCGCCCACTGCAGTCTCGGCGCAGAGGCCCCTGGGCCCTGGTTAATCCAGCAGAGAGTGATTACAGCAATGTTGTCATGTGACTTTGCTTGTGATATGTTTTTAGTCTTTAATCGCTTTTGGTATCCCATTTGAAGGGATGGAAATAGAGGGATTTGTGATGTATTAGGTCATTTCTCCAACAATTACCTCTTTGGGCTCGTAACTCTAGAGGCTCGGCTCCCCAACTAAAGCCCGTCTCATAAAATTAGAAAAGTTAATACACGTTTGCACATTTAACCCCAGAGGAGCAAAGCCACGCTACCACAAATGCAGAAAGGCCGAAAGAATTAGCAAAGTTACCTTTGACCCAGCGTTTTCCGTTTGAAAAAGTGACTTGTGCTGTTCTCTTTCCGGTCTGAAGTGCCCGAGGCCTGTGCGTTCGCATCATGGTATAAGAGCTGATTTTCAGGTGTGGCTCTCTGAGTGGGAAGACGGCCAGAATTATTCTGGAGGTTAACACGAGGCGGGTCACACTTGTAAGATGCACGCGTGCGAGGGGGTCTCTGAATAAACCCTTTCCGCTCTGTGGTCGGCTCTGTAGAACTGACCAGCTGGTGCCTGGTGGGGATTCAAAGGGAAGCTGCTTCGTGGCCCCAGGGCCTCAGCCTGTGTTTCCCCGAGGCACAGCCCTCAGAACGCAGTGCGGAGCCACGCGTAGGCCTCTGTCCCCCACGACACACAAGGCCTCCTGGGGTGGCAGCCCCACCCGGTGGCAGCCGGCCTGCGCGTACGGTGCTGCCACCGGGGACGGGAGCGCGGTCCTAGCTCAGGGCCTTCGCGGAGCAGCTCGCCAGTGCGCTGGAAGTGGCCCAGCCTTCCCAGCGGCCTGGTTCCACCTCCAAGCCCCGTTTTGTCTAAAGCAATGAGCCCACAGTCAGTTGCTCTCCTGGGGGCCCTGATTCGGCCTGACGGGAGCCCAGTCCCCCCAGTTCCCGAGGACGGCTCATGGTGCCCTAATGAGGCCAGGCCAGCCTGGGAAACTGGCTTCAAATCCCGAGACACATTCAGGACCCGCAAGGCTCTCTGATATCCACAAGGCATCTGCCAGGATGCGTTTCTGTCGCCTTCGTCACCCTGCAGCCCGCTGGCCTGCGGCACCGGAGCTGTGTCCCGGCCCTCCCCGTGTGTCCCTGCATTTGACTGCAGACGGCACCCAAGTTACAAGATCCCTGGGAACAAGCGGCCGGTCTGTGCACCTCGTGCATACAACCAGAGCCAGCGGACACCTGGGGACGCGAGTCAGGGTCGGGCTCAGCCCGCACCTGCCTGGGGGTCCGGAGAGCGGCTCATGTGACCCAGCCCCGCATGGCCACTGAGCAGGCAGGAGCCAGGTCCCCTCTGCCAAAGTAACTCCCAGTCCTGGGACGGTTTGTACAGAGCAGCCTGGACGCCGTCCACTGACCACAAGCTGGTCTCTCAGGAGCAGACGCATCTACACGGTTTAGTAGTAGAGATGCAAAAACCCCACTGTCTGTGAGCCGCTCTCTGGCCTGTGGCGCCCAGATTGTGGGTGGGAGGGGCCGTGTCTCAAGCCTCTGGGTGTTAAGACCCTTCCTCCTTCCAGCACATCCCTGACCAGCACAACTGCTGGTGTCCTTGCGGCCCTCAAACTGCTGAGGGTTCCAGGAGGGCATCACAGACACATGGGAAGGTGTTTATTTTCTGTTCAGGGGTCTGGGTTTCCAAATAAACGTAAAGCCTTTTACCTGAGGCCAGGATGTGAAAACAACTGCTCTTCTCACACCCCTGAATCTTTCCTCTGGGCTGTGGGGTCAGCAGTGGTGTTCCAGAGCTTTCCATTAGCTCCTCCCCCATGTCGGGGACCTGAGGCTGCCCGATGGGATGAGAAGCACCGTCCCAGAACGTCCGAGGGCTGCTTCCAGGCCCCCAGCACACATCTCCTGGCTCGTTCTCTCTCTCTCTCTCTCTCTCTCTCTCCTGTAGCTACACTTGGGAAAAAAGAAGGGTCTATAACCCTTTCCCTCCCTCTGGGTAGGCCTATTGCCCTAACACGCATGCTTCTTAAAATATCACAGGTGTGGGGTCTCATGACCCTGGTCACTGCCCCCAGTGCAGTGCTGGTTGCTTCTGGTTTGGGAAGGGGTGCCTGATCCAGGAGAACCGCTGACCGGCCGCCTTCGGCCTTCAGCCCGGCCTGCAGCCAGGCGGACACGGGCCGGGGCAACCATCCTCTCTGCGTAAGCATCACTCACACGCGGGCGTGCGCGTGGCTGAGCACGTGTGTGTCCGTGCCTGAATATACGTGCAAGTCACGCTGTAAACTGTTTCACCCCCTGCCGAGGCCAGCTCGTGCCCACGGGGGCCGGAAGAGGAGCTGGTTGCTGCCCCGCTGTCCCGGAAGGTGGGTGAGATGCCCCTTTGCGGGCAGCGGACAGGACCCGAGAGAGGAGGTTTCCACCTGGTCTCAGGGAATGTCCTCACAGTGAGGGAGCCTGGATGGCCGTGTGGCCACAGTCAGGAGTGACCGCAGAGACGGGTCATGGAGAGCTATACGGGGGTGAGAGTGCCGTTCCCTGAGTTGCGGTCAGTTCCCTGGTCACCCAGCCTGGTCAGCCCCAGCGCCGGACCCTCCCCACCTAACCCATAGCCCATCCTGATTTCAACAGAGGTAGAGGGGAGCCCTCCCTGCAGGACAGAGGTCTCTGGGCGTCAGGGGAAGGAGGAGGCCATGGCTGCTAACTGAGCTGTAGGAACAGGGGCCGTTCAGCGCCTCCTAACGAGCATGTTGTGGGCGATTCCGCCCTCATCTTCTGCTTAATAAGGCTGGTTAAACAGTGATTTTGCGGGGCCTTGCATCCCCTAAACCTGTTCGTTCTCATGGCGCACTCCCTCTGCACTGCAGGAGGTGATGGTTAATTAATACCGTGCCGGGAAGTGGCTGTGCTGACAGATGAGGGTCACCGGCGAACTTTCAAGGATGCTGACTTCATTAAGCGGCCTCATTACAGCCCACAGAACCGCTCAAGACGTCGTTTGAAAGGAGGTGCTCTGCGTTCAACTGCCCCTCGCTGCCCTCCCTGTAGGGGAACGAACAATGTTTCCAGAATAATGACAAGTGAACAAACAAGGTCAGGGGACCCCGCAGGCAGCTCCGGCAGGCATTCTGCCCAGTGTCCTGGGCCAGGACCGCAGAGCCCCGGATCCGCTCCCTCCCCGTCTGGGGACCCTGGTGAGGCAGCCTCGGGCTCTGAGCTGTCGGGAGGACTGAGGGGGGTCCTGACATGCGGCTTCGGCCCCAACCCCCTCGGTGCTTCATCAGCGCCAGCTGTGCTCCAGGCCAGGTGAGGTAACGGCCCCGCGTCTGCGACCACAAACTCGGTGTGGCCCTTTGCTGAAGACCACGACCCCCCTCGGGCCACCAGCAGACCCGCAGTGCAGGAGGTGCAGGGCAGCCACTCCAGAGGGACCGTCCGTTCATTCTTCACAGAGCTGCTCTTTCCTCTTTTTATTGTGGTGAGACATACTTAACATAAAACTTACCGTTTAACCGTTTGAAGTGTACATTCCGCGGCATTAAGTTCATTCACAAGGTCATGCAACCAACCCCACCATCTATTTCCAGAACTTCGTTATCACCTACAATTGGATTTTTTCAGGTCAGGCTTATTGACGCGTAACTGACACCCAGTAAAATGCACCCCCCCCCCTTAGATGTAGTTCCTTGAATCTTGGTAAACGCACACGGCCGTGAGCCACCCCTGGGCGGGGTGTGGGATCTTGCCCGCACCCAGAAAGACCTCCTGTGCTCTCCTGACTCCAAAACTGTCGGTCTGCTTTCTGGCCCCATAGTGTTGCTTTTTCGGGAATGTCTTCTAAACGGACGCTTACAGTGTGAAATTTGGGGGTCTGGCCTCTTCACTCGGCCTAGTGTGTCCGAGCCTGGCCGAGGTTACCATCTGTGAAGTGGGGTGGTGATCTCAGTGGCACAGGAGACTTGGGGGAGCTGGATGACCTAACCCTTAGCCCCTCCTAACCCTTAGCCCCTCGCCTGCCCCACGGGCCGTGCGCTGCCGTCACCACGATCCTACTGCACCCACCGTGGGTGCCAGGCTTTGAAAGTCACGGGCCAGCTTGGTTTCTGCAGAAGCAGCCCTGCGTGAGCCGCTGTGACATCAGAGGCTTCGGGGGGGGGGGGGGGAAGTGAGCAGGCCCACCTCGCTCCTTAAGGGACGGTTTCCAAAGATGGCTCCTGCCGGCCGTCCAGGGCGGGCCCAGAACGAGGCCCAGGTCCACAGCCCCGTCGATGCCGACTGCCCATCTGTCTCCTGAATGTCTTCCTCTTTCCCAAAACACGTCCTCTCAAGGAACACCTGGGCGTGGTTTCCCCGACAGGGTGAGGGGTGGTGAGGGTTTGGGAAGGAGTCACTGAAGTGGTCCAGGCTCGGGAAAGGCGAGGGAGGGTGACCACGCCCGGCCCCCTGAGCTGGCCCGACGGCCACGCGCGTCCTCGTGAGGGGCCGGAACAGCACGGGCCTGCGGTGGACGCCCTAAGCACTGATTAAATGAGGATGACAGCAGTGGTCACGGAGGGGCCCCGGGAGGGCCAGGAGGCAGATGCCCCGTGATATCACTTTTCTGTGAGCTCAGCGCCCCGGGCTGCCACTAAGCTGCTTGTCAGTTAGCGTTAACCTGGAGACACCCAGCCCCTTACTGGGAACCACAGAACAGAAGCCAGAAACCACGGACTCTCGTAAGGAAACGGAAACGCTGACACGCGTGCGCAGGGCCTCGGCCGGGGAGATGCGAGCAGGTCGTAGCTGGGAGGTAAACCAGGGCCCGAGGGGCCACGCCTCACAGCCACCGTCTGAGGATTTTCTGCTCGCATCTGGTGTCAGCGTTTTTCTCCTGCTGCACTTTTTTGATAGAAAAATATGGAGAAGAGGCTCTAAGAAGCAAAGTGCCTGGAACGGGCTGTCGTCAGGGTAAATGCTGGTGCCGTTTACATGGGCTGCGGCCACGTGTGACCTGAGTGCCCCCGATATGCCGCCTGCCTTGTCCCGGTGGGGCCTGCGGGTGCCCAGGGCACAGACGTCAGCGGGAAGCTGTCTTCACAAACGGGAGGCGTTCCTAATCCTCTGTGTGGCAGCTCAGTTATCTGTCCGGTGGCGAGGGGACGTTATGGGTGAGGCTGTGATTAAATTTCCTCATGTAACGACCCTAAGTAAATCTTTGCAATTTTCATTTTGCGGAGATTTAATATAGATCGGGGCCCTGTTGTTGGCTCCCATTTTAATCCCAAATCACTCATTAGATGAAGGCCAGCAGACGCCAGTGGGCGAGGCCTGTGGGCTGAGCCGCAGACTGGACCCACAGGAGCGTGTCCAGATGGACGGCTGCTGCCCTCGTTCCGTGATGGGTGCTAATCTCAAACCGACCTGCTTCCTCCCCATTACGCATATTAAATGCAGCCAAAATTCTGGGGGTGGCGCGGTCCACGCCGCTCTCCCCAGATGCCTCTGGTCCCGACCCAGCCTGCCTGCTCCACACGGAAGCAAACCCGCCTGGGAGCCGGGGCCGGGCGGTGCCCACTGACAGATCCACCTGGCCGGACACCCCAGCTGGGTTGCCAGGTAAACACAGGAGTCATTTTGAGTGAGACTCTGCCTGAGATAATTGCATGGGACATACACTGAAAACGCGTTTCTTGATTATCTGACGTTCAGATTTCAGTGGGTGTCCTGTATTGGGATTTGCTGCCCTGGCCACTGTCCTCGGCCCCTGCACACTTAGCCCTGAGCCTCCCTGAAGCCCACTGACCAGGGCCACTCACGTGGCCGCAGACCCCACCCTGGCAGCCCTGCCTCCAAAGACTCAGTGGGTTTCCTGGGGGCCAGATGAGCTACAGAATAGCAGTCCCAGCGTAAAAGGAAAATGTGGGAGCCTAGTCCCCAAATGATTCAGAATTACAGGATGGCGACAGCCTTCTGAGGGCCGGGCTCTAGGCACACTGTTCAGGCCACCGCCCGCAAAGCCGGTCCTGCTGGGGGAGGAGGGTCGCAGAGCCCACCCAGGCTGCACGCCCAGCCCGACCAGGACGCCCCCTTCCGACCACCCTCCTCTTCATCCCACATGGCCCCTTTCATTCCGGGACCCAAGAGACACCCCCCGCACGGGCACGCACTTGCACACACACCTCCACATGCATGCATGTACCACATATTCAGACATGTGCTCACATCTACACGCACACGGAAATATGCACACTTTTGCACACACCCACACACATGCTCACATGCGTGCACATGCCTGCACACACGTGTACTTCCTTTGGACACTTTGCTCATTTGGGAACATGGTGACAGGTCTGGCTTAACTGTGTCGCCCTCTCTGTGGAAAGGCAATCTGGCCTTGTGGAAAAGGCGCAGGCCTTGGGCCAGCAGTTCTGCTGTGGGAACGCGTCCCTCGGCACAGTCGGGGCCCTGGAGAAAGACACCTCCAAGACCTCCTGCCAGCGACAGGGCCAGGAAGCCGCTTGGCCGCACCTATGGGGCAGAACCAGGGTGATCACACTCACGGATACGGGCCGTTTCCACGACTGACCATGTGAAAAAGCAACAAGAAGCACTGTTTACAACAGGCTTCAAGGGGGGATATTTACACAGATGTAAAGCCTCTCTGGAAGGATGAGACCCTGCCCTGAGGGGCTCCTAAGGAGGGCGCTCAGGGCCCGGCAGGCAGGTCAAAGGGGGAGTGGCTCCCGGTGGGTACTTCTATACTCTGAGCCCTCTTCCCACCACCGGGAATGTGTTCTTTAATTAAAACCAGAAAGCAGCAGTCATGGGCTGAGTGGTGGCCCCCAAATATGTCCACATCCGAATCTGTGGACCCTGCAAATACTACCTTACATGACTGATGACAAACTGAAACTATAAAGGAGTGACCACAGTTCAGGTGAACAAAAGTCGAGTCAAGCGGCCATCGACGATCCGATGTCAAGATGCGGCCCTGCCCCACCGGGAACTTGAACTTTCTCTGAACTGTACCAGGTCCGAGGACACCACCTGCCTGCTGCAACCTTGTGGCCTCAAGGTCTCCCCTGGTGGCTATGCAGCCATTTCGGACCCCAGCCAGCAGCCTCCCTTCTCACCAGCTCCAATTATAATTCTTTTTTTAAAAAATTTATTTATTTATTTTTGGCTGCGTTGGGTCTTCATTGCTGCGTGTGGACTTTCTCTAGTTGTGGCGAGCAGGGGCTACTCTTCGTTGCGGCGCGCGGGCTTCTCATTGCGGTGGCTTCTCTTGCTGCAGAGCACAGGCTCTAGGCACGCGGGCTTCAGTAGTCGTGGCTCGTGGGCTCAGTAGGGAGCCTCTGGAGAGAGCACCTGCCTGCCTGCATTCTGACCTTGGACCTCTGGCCCCCAGACCAGGAGAGACAGCTCTTCTGCTGTTCAAACGCCAGTCTGTGTACTCCGCTATGGCAACCACGGAAGCCACTGCAGAGCCCACCCTGGAGGTTACAAAGGCGCCCACCGCCCCTCGTGGCGCAGCCGACTCCTCCGTGGCTCGGCCAGGCTCCTCCGTGGCTTTATTCTCCCAGAGGAACAGGAAGGCAGGGAAGAGCCAGTGGCAGCTGCTCCAGGCCCCCGGCCGATGGTGCATACCACCCCCTGGGTGCACACAGCACCCCCGTCCCGTCTGCAGGTCAGCCCGCAGGCCCCCAGAAACAGTGCAGGGCCGCGTAGATGGACCCACGGCCTCTGCACCACCAGGAGCCACGTCGTGGAGTTGTGGGAGTGTCACGCGGACTCAGGCCCTGACAGTCATGTGATGGGCGCGCCTGCTGGATGCTCTGGCAACCCCCAGGCATCAGCCGTCCTAGGAAAACCTTCTTCATGTGTCACAGGTGGGAGGTGACGGAGCAGGTGAAGGGCCGTCTCGGGTCACGGCAGCTGCTGGGTCCCTCTGAGTCCTTTCCTTCCTTCCTTCAACAAGCACTGCCCAGTCGATGGAGGTGGATGACTTCCCTCAGGAAGGGACTCCGCAGGGTCCCAAGCCCCCCGAAGGGCTGGTGAAGCAGAACCAGCCTTGGCCTCTGACCCCGAGGGGTAGATCGCGACCCACCCAACGGGGTCCAGCTCGTGGTGGGAGGTGCTTTACCATGAGCAGAGCCGGTGGGGACGTGGGGAGAGGGGAGGAGACCCTAGGGCAGAGACCAGGGGCCAAGCGGTCCCCAACCCAAGTGCTGGTCACTCCACAGCAACCTTAACATTTTCTTCCCACCTGGAGACCTGACTGCGTCCTTACCGGGTGTGTCAGGTAGCTGTTGCTGCATCACAAATAAGCCCCAAACTTCGCAGCCTGAAACAATAACACTCATTCGTCATCTCTCCGTTTCTGCGGATCAGGATTCAGGAGTGGCTCCCTCAAGGTGTCTGGTGAGATGCAGCCTGGGTGTCAGCGGAGGCTCTGGTCATCTGGAGGCTGGACGGGGGCTGGACGGTCCCCTTCCAGGTTGGCTAGATCACACAGCCCTGGGCTGGAAGCCCCAGTTTCTGGCCCCGTGGACTGTGCTCACGACGGGGCAGCTGGTCCCCGGGGCCAACAGTGATGGAAGATCTCGTCTCAGAAATCATAGACCATCCCTCCCACCACGTTTTATTCGTTAGAAGCACATCGTTGGGTCCAGGCCACACTCAAGAAGAGGGAATTAAACCTTTTCCTGAGGCGAGGATTGTCAAAGAGTTCAGAGATGTATTTAAAAGCTACAACGTGAGCATAGTTCCCTTGAAGGGACTGAAAGAAAATCCCCCATAGATACCCCATCCTACATGTAAAAATGTTCCCACAAACAATCACAGGGTCTGAATTCAACCTTTAGATGCTCATTTCTTTGACTTAAGCATAAGTCAAAGTCCAAGTGTCCAAGTTCTATAGTTGGACGTGACTGTCTCAACCAGGGGTCCCATGTGAGGAACCTCCTCGTCAATCCTTTCCAAGGGCAGACTGCTATTGTCTCTCTGGGGATCTCTGCTGACTGTCTTCTGGGCCACATCTGTCCCCTGGGCCCCACCTTCAGTGCCTGGGTCGTGCTCGGAAGTAGGAGGCATTTGATAGGCAGATGTGACCTGTCACCCTGGACCAGAAGAGGGTCCCCAGCCACCTCCAGTGAGTCGCCCAGCCCCCGACGTCCAGCCCGAGCACTCAGGAGGCGCGGCGTCCGATACACTGGCTCCATCAATCCCCTGGTATCATCCTTTATGGGCAGCAATAAGTGCTGCACTTATTACTGGAATGGGTTTAACTGCGGTAATGATTTTATATCACAGGAGTGGCCATTCCGGGTCTGATATAAAAACCACAATAATAAAACTTCCTCTGTGGCATTTTCGTTGTTCTGAAATGCAGTCTGTGCTAGAAGATTCTGGAGGGGGTGCTCTGCTGGGACATGGAAGGGGTCCTGGGACTGGAACAGCCTGCAGGCCCTGTCCCACTGCAGACGCTCTGATCTGCCTGGAAAGGGGGAGGCTGTGAACAGCGGGTGAGGCGTCCCTGACCAGGTAGGGCCTAAGGCCTGGACCAGCCGCTGGCCGCCGAGAGCCTCAGCGTCCCGGGTTGTGAAATGGGGGTTAAGATTCTGCCGGGCCGGGAGGTGCGCCCCAGCCCTGCCGCCCGCGGGACCAGCAAACACCCAGTGGGCTCCGCCCTCTTACTAATGGCCCGCCTGGGTCCCCTGGCATCACATGAAGGGTCGATCAGGGTCCCAGAAACCAACTTGTGCGTGACTTTCCCAGCGATAACGCTGTTCTCCAGGACATGACCCTTTTTCTTCCCCACGTGGATCAGCTCCCGGGATTCTTTCGGACCCTCACTAGGTCTCCAGACACCAGGGCTAACTGGGGTCCGTGCAGCCACGGGGAGGCCCACGGGGGTGCGGTGCTTCTCGGATGCTGGGACCCAGGACGCAGTGGCCTGAACCAGCACCCCTCCCCCTGGTCTCTGCAGGGATCCCTCCTGAGCTCAAGGTGATGGGGACACCGAAGATCAACACCACTGTCACCAGCATGGTCAGAACCAGCAACTCCGGGGTGCAAACGAGACCAGGACCAGCGCACCTGGAAGACCGGCTCGTGTACCCCTCCCCCCATGGGCGAGGCCAGCTGTCCCAACTATCCCGGACCCCGTGGTCGGTTCTTCCTGAGCTACGTGCACAACGTTTGGAGAGCAGTGTTGGAACTCAACCCCAGGATTTAGAACCAACAATTGAGTTCAGGCTTCCTGCTGATTCGGGTAGTTTTCAGCATATACCCCTCCCCCCAGGGCCCCCTTTCTCCTTCTCTTCCTCTCAGTCTGGGGAGAGGTCTGCCTTCACGGGAGCCCTGGGCTGACCTCTCCCTCTGTCCAGGCGAGGACAGTGGCCTCCGTGGGTTCCTCTGCCTCTCGAGTGCTTCTGCAGACTCTGGAGGACTCTTTGCAGCCAAAGCAAAAGGAGCCGCCACGGCGAGAGGCACCTGCCCCACAGCAGCCCGACCATGAATACTGACAGCCCTTCCTTTGTGACATGAGTCCCGCCCGGGCCTGCTGCAGAGCAGAGTGGCGGCCGCTCTGAGATCCATGCAGCTTTGTTGAGCGTCAGGACGCATGGCGTGACAGATGGACGCTCGCCTTCAAACCCCCTGCCCGAGCCCGGCGCCGAGGGCCGGGACGCTTCTAGTATCACACGTTTGCCTCGGGGCTTGTTTTAAATCCCGCTTACCAGGGGCGCTGGCTTTTCATCAGTCAGATGCCTTCAGCGCTTTGTCAACTTGGACATCTGGCCGCACAGTTTAAAAATTTTTTATTTGCTAAAATATTTAAGAGTGTGGCATGGGTGTCGCTGGGGACTTGAGCTGCCAGGCATATGTGGATGCCAGCCACTCCAGCAGAGAACCACTGAGCCCCTAGGACGTGGCCCTGGCAGCGGCGATAGCAGGCCCCGTCCCGGTGGGCGCGGCCCCTCTGGCTGAAAAGTTAGTATTCACTCCATTCGGGCTGGGAACGCTCTGTCCCCCTCGAAACCGGGAGCAACTGAAGGCCGAGGGAGGGGTCTGTGGACTCCCAGGACAGTCACAGTTGAAAACAGCATGCAAGTCCTTGGACACACGCGTCCACGCAGACCCTCGACACACTCCTTGCGCTGTTCAATACCAAAAAGGAGCCCAAACCGGGGACCGACCAAATGTGCACCAGCTGTGACCAGCAGAAGGGGCCCGTCCAGATGTGGGTATTACTCAGCTACACACTGCAACGTGGATGAGCCTTGAGGACATTCGATCAGTGAGAGAGGCCAGACACTAAAGACCGCATGGTGTGTCATTCCACTTGCAAGATGCCCAGAACAGGCAAATCCAGGGAGACAGAAAGTAGCTTCGTGGCTGCCGAGAGCTGGGGGTCGGGGGGGGTCGGGGTGACCGCTAAGGGGCACAAGGTGCCCTCTTCAGGTGAAGAAAAGGTTCTGGAAGTTGACAGAGGTGTTGATTGCATGCTGGTATTGATTGGAACGGCCCTAACCCTGATAGATTACCAAAGGTTGTTAATGATCAAGGGTCCCTGGGCGCTGGGCACAGCTGTCTGCTGAGGACACAACCGTGAGCAAGGACGCTGGCCTCGGCTCCGGCAGAGCGCAGGGTCGAGAGCAGGCACAGACAGCAACCAGATAAGTTAGCCTGAACGAAGGAAGGCTTCCCGGAAGAGGTGACCTCGGACGGAGCTTGGGAGAATGGCGGTGGGGGATCCAGGCAGAGGAAGAGCAGGTGCAAAGGCCCCAAGGCAGCGGCATAGCCCTAAGGGATGAAGGAAGGATGACCTGGTGGAGAGGGAAGAGGTTGGGGAGGTGATGCCAGGTGCCCAACTGAGCAGAGGTCAGGGGTGCAGGACCAGAGTGGGGAGGGTCCCCAGAGCAGTGATCACCCCTGTAGAAAGAAGGTGGGTTCCAAGTGGGTTCCAAGAAGTTTCCTCCCATGATGGCCTTGTTTTAGCCGTGGTCCCTCACCCTCTCCAGAGAGTGACCCCAGGGTCACTGGCAGAGGCCATGCAGCTTCCGGGCAGGGCCTCAGCCCAGGTCTGGGTCCAGAGCTCCCGTCCAGCCTGCCAGCTCCAGTGAGGACCCCGGGATCGAAGACTCCTGAGAAGTCCCGAGAGGCTGGCCAGGGTCGTGGGGCTACAGCCTGGCCCCGGCAGCCGAGGGCCCCCAGTGTCGGGCAGGGGGCTTGGTGCTAGGTGAGGGCGCATCTCCATCCCGCACCCTCTCCTGGGCCACCTTAAGGGGCCACCACCGAGTTTCACACACATGCCCCCTTCCGGAAGCAACAAGAACCCCCTGTGTGTCCAGTGAGGCGTCTGTTGCTTGGACAAGAGCAGATTCTCCTGCCCACCTGGCTCCTTCCGGAGAGTCCTGAGGGTCAATTCCAGGATGAAGGGGCCACTAGATGGATCTATCTTCGCGTGTTAAGGAGGCATTACCCGGGAGCCCTGGGAGGATGGGAGTTACAGCCTGCAGGTATGGTCCTGGGGGTGGCGACCTCGGGCTACAGGGGCTGCGTGGGGCAGGCAGGGGAGGCCCTCACTTGTTTTCTGGCCTAAACGTAAGACTTTCTCCAGGCTCATCCCACTGCCCTCAGACTTGGGACCGGAGGAAAGGATGCTTGGTACCAGGACTGGACCTCAGATTAGAGATGGAGGGGCTGCTCCTGACCACGCCCCCTTGGGGAAGCACCAACTCCTGGGCCCTTGCTGGGTCCAGCCTCCAGCAGAGAAGGGCACCCAGCTCCGGGGCTGCACACAGTCTGGGGACCTCATCCCCAAACGCCCACCCCAGGACCAGGCCGACGGGAGACGTCGAGAGGGACAGAGTGTGGAAGGACAGATCCTGGGCGCCAGAGGGAAACTGAGCCCCTTTGGGTCCGGAACGCCCACCTGGCCACGACAAGGACACTCCTGGGAGGAGACAGAGGGGAGGAGGGGCTGGAGGAGAGGGCACTGCAGGGCACAACCTGGGGAGACGATCCAAGTGGCTGCGGGTCCCACGTCCCGTCCCCAGAGAGGCGGGCGGTCAGCGAGCAGGGCTCCTGCAGCCAGATCCCGCCCGCCTCGGATGGGCCCAACCTGCTCTCACCAGCCCCGCTGCCTCTTCTCCCGGCCCATCACTTCTCGCGACCCCCGGGGCCCCCCGCTGTCCCCCACCCTGTGTGCAGTCATGGCACTGGCCCACCCCAGGACCCCTGCCTCCACTCAGCCTGCCTGCCCCCCAGCTTCTTGCCTGCATCACCCATCTGCAGGCTCTGGGCGGGAGAGGACAGAGACAGCCCCCCAAAGAGACCCCACGACACGTTGGCCAGCGCACCTCTGCACCCCTGGATCCATCCCCAAGCCTCGTGCCAGGACTTTCCGGGCAGCAGAGGAGACCCCGGAGGCTCCCATGCGCCGACTCAGCCCGACAATCTCTCCAAACAGCGGCTCCCTGAGCCGGCGCGGCGAGGCCTTTACCTGCCCCTCCGTGCCCACCGGGCCTCGCACGCCTGTGCCCGGAGCCCCGGGGGCCCTCCACCCGTCTCGCCCACCACATCCCAGCCGGACACCACCTCAGGGAAGCTGCCCGGAACCCCCTCGGCCTGTTTGCTGAGCTGGGTTGGTGCCAAGCCAGCACCTTGAACAGGGCCTGGGGCGGGGAGCCCAGCAAAGGCCCCGAGAGGGGTTCACAGGGCGATCACCTCGACTCCCAGAGGGGACAACAGCAGGTGTGACGTAGCAGCAGGGGTGAACCGGCCTGGCCTGGGAGAGATGTCAGAGGCCGGGAGGTGGGTTGAAGGAGGCGGGGAGAGCTGGCATCGCTTGGCAGCCCGCGTGCCCACATGGCCCCCAGCCGAGACGCTGTGTCCTCGCCACTTCTTCTAAGGGGACACTGTCCTCCTCTCAAGGAGACAGGCTCTTCCCTCCTCCTCAGGGTGACCTTTCATGTCCCACAGAGGCCCACAATCGACAGGAAATGGTCTGCCCATCCCGCTCTCCGATGGCCTCGTGTCTCAGGCTGACCCAGGTCACCTGCGTGCCCTGACGATCCCCCTGCTTCTGCCCTGTGCCCGGTCCCTGGGGAACCCCGGTGGGTTTGGGGCCTGCAGCCCCCTCCGCCAGCAACACCAGGACACAAGCCAGCAGGTTTGGATTCTGTCGTTTCTCTTACCTTTAGATGTTCAACAGCATGAATATTCTTACTTTTTATTTAAAGCTAATTTGGAGCTCTCGCTCTCCAAGCGGCTTCTAATCACCAGAAGGCGCCTGCAGTGAGGGCTGACTGACAGGCGGCGGGGCCGCTTCTGAGAGCAAGCTGGCCACTGGCGGCGCCTCGCACAAAGGGAAGCGCCGAGCGCTCGCTATTCATGAGCTATTAGGGGAGCGCAATCAGCATCTGCGCCCCACATGGGCGAAAACACCTGGCAGACATCAGGAGGCCGTAACACGCACACGCTTCACAGTCACTTGTTTAAAAAGTCATTAAAATTGAATGTCAGCTAAAACCTAGGAAAACATTTATTCTCCGAAGCCCTTTGAATCTTGCTGGTGAGCAGGAGACAGGACTGTTTCTGCCGGGACGAAGACACGAGTTTGTAAACAAGCAGGCGAGTCCCCGGAGCGGCCACAGTGACAGAACAGGACACGGGCGAGGAGAGGCGTCCGTCAGGGCCCCGGACGGAGTGTGGGACCTGGACGCCCGCTGACCCCACCCGCCCCACGCTGACCGGGGCCGAGGTCGGCCCTCCGCCCACAAGGAGGCAGCTGCCGGCCCCCACTTCTTCTTCCCCCAGTGCCGCCCATTAGGGCCAGGTCTGGAGACGCGTCCGCGTGGGGACTCACGGGCGCAGGCCCAGGATGGGGTCCGAGCAGCAGGCGGGGCCGGAGGTGCTAACTCAGGAGCCAGAGCAGGGCCGGGCTGGCTCCGAGGGGTCTCCTGCTGTAGGGTTGAGACCCCTGGCCGCCCCTGCCCATGTCCCGCTGCTTCCCAACAGAGGGTCCCAGGGACAGAAACTGGCCCGAGGCCGCCTGCTGCCACAGTCTCCACTCAACATGGAGGACTGTTGAGGATGCGGAGGGCTTTGCCTCCGGCGGCGCGGCAGGAAGCCCAGCGTCACCCCAGCCCCGCCGGACGCGGGGAAGGGAGGACAGGCTTGCAGCAGCCGTGCCCTTGGCCGGGGCTTCAGACTCGGGCTGGGCACAGGCGGGGAGGAGGGATCGACCGGCAGTGGGGACCTTGGCTCAGCTGTTTTGGCCCAAGAATGTTGGTGTTGCCCAGATTTTGCCCGGTTTTGCCCGGTCTTTGCCCGCGGCCTGCGAGGTGCTCAAGGTCGTGTTTTGTGTTGAGCAACGGTCATTGGAAGGAAAAGGTCTGTTTGGCAGAAGTTAAGGCTTCAGACGTGCCCAGGACAAGAGGGTGAGGCGGCCACAGGCCCCAGAGAGACTGGACCTCATGATTGGTGGATTTTGACATAGACCAAGTAGCTGAGCCTTGTCTGTTTTTCACATAAAAGAATTAACCCTAGGAATTCCCTGGGGGTCCAGCGGTCAAGACTCTGCACTTCCACCGCAGGGGGCAAAAGTTCAGTGCCTAGTCAGGGAATTAGGATCCTGCAAGCCGCGCAGCGTGGCCAAAAACAAAAGAAAAACAGAAAGAAAAAAAAAAAGAATTAACCCTGGTGAAAATCATTTCGGAAAAGGAAACATGGAAACAGAAATGATGGAAGTAGTGAGCGGCCCCATGGACGGATGACTGAGGAACCCAGCCAAGCCCCCCGTCGGGAGACAGTGGTGGAGACAGGGCTGCAGACCTGGGACCCTCCCCAGCTGGCTCCTCTGGGCCCGTCCCTGTGCAGATCATCCACTTGGGGCAAAAGTGCCGGAGGGGAGGAGGCCAGACTCATTGGCCTGGGGAGAAAAGTCCGGGAACCCGTGCCGCTGAGGGTCCTTGGGGACACACCGGCCGGGACCGCAAGGGCTGCAGTGCCGCGAGCGGCTCCCACCCCTGAAGCCCCAGCCCGGCCAAGCTCGTCCCGCAGCCAAGGGGGGAAGGGTGACCCATGCCCAGCTCGAGGGTCCCTCACATGAGCGCCCGGGCGCCTGGGGGCTTGCCCCACCTCCTCTGGGAGCAGGACCCAGCTGCACTGTCACCAATTACCTCCGTTCCCTGGGCGTTGGGAGCGGTTCATCCCTGGGAGCTGCGTCTCCTAACGCAGCTCTGGCATTTCTTCCTTGTTTAGCGTATGGAGAGCCCCAGACATGGCGGACGTAGGTCCCTCCCAAGCTCGGAGGGGCTCTGGGAGCCCCCAGCTTGGGATGCGGGGCCTGCCTCAGGTCGGGCCCCCTGCAGGCGAGGCCGAGCTGGAGACTGGCTGCAGGAGGTCATGGGGGTGGTCTTGACACCAGCTGGGGGGGAGCAGGGGTGGAGTTGGGGTGCAGTGCACCACAACAGAAGCCTCCACCCCCCCATGGAGAACTCTGGAGCCTGATGCCCTTTAGGGTTGTCCCCACTGAGGCCTAGAGCAGGGCCTTAATCCCCTGCAAGATGACGAGTCACACTGGGGGTCAACCCCGGGAAAGAGACTCAGCTGTGTGCTGTCGGCAGCCCCCTCCGCACCCTTACGGGGGGTCCGGGCGGCCCGTAGCACCCACTAGGTCTCCACGGCAGCCTCTCCTGGCTCCTATGGCCCTCGGTTCAGGGTAGGTGGAAACGGGGGAGCCACACTGTCATGAGCTGAATGATGTCCCCCCAAATTCATATGTTGAAGTCCCAACCCCCAGGAACTCAGAATGTGACTGTATTTGGAAATAGGGCCTTTACAGGGGTGATTAAGTTAAACTGAGGCCCTTAGGGTGGCCCTGGACCAGTCTGACCGTGTCCTGATAAGAAGAGGAGATCAGGGCACAGATGCACACAGAAAGACGACCACGTGAGGATGCAGGGAGAAGACGGCCGTCTACATGTCCAGGACAGAGGCCTCAGGAGGAGCCCTGCCCACACCTCGACCTCAGACTTTCAGCCTCCAGGACTGTGAGAGGATCTGTGTCTGTTGTTCAAACCCCCTTCCTGAGCGCTTGGTCCTGGTAGCCCTAGGACAACCCCACCAGACCCATCCTGAAAGCGCTGGCTGCTCTGTGCGGAGGTGCCAGGTTCTGTTAGTAAAAATGCGTCAACGGGCGCGCATGAGAGTAGAAGGCAGGAGGAGAAGGGGCCAAATGGTGCAAAATGTCCCATCGGGTGTGGCAGGGAGGGGGCGGTGCAGGCAGCAAGCGGGTCTCCACGGCCCCACCCCCTGCCAGGCCTCCCCTCCCCCAGGTCTCCCTCCAACCCCAGCCTGAGTGCTGGCTGAAGGTTCTCCCAGCCAGAGGCGGGAGGGAGAGCAGGAACCACGCGCAGGCGTGCAGGATGGTGGTGGAAGCTGACGCATTAGCTGACGCATCAGCTGGACAGGCTGTATCTCACGTCGCAGTCCCCGCACGCTCAGTGCTGTCTCCCAAGGTCTGTCCTTGGCTCTGATGCTCTTCCGGCTCTTCCCTAAAGCAGCTCCTAGGTCCGCTGCCCGCCTGGCCAAAGGCAGGACACGCTTTTGGGAGGGGGCCAAATTCTCTCCCAACTACTGGACAGCCACAGAGTGGCCGGTGACCCTCCGAAGGTGGCACTGACTGGAGCCAGGTCCCCACTGCCTGGCCAAGCGGGACTGTCCCTGGGGCTGTGCTCGCCAAGCAACAGCCCCCCCTCCCGCTGCCTCCCCCAGTCCCAGCTCAAACACACCTGCTCCTGCAGCCCCCTGGACGGCCCCTCTCCTGAAGCCTCCCGTCCGTCCTGTGGGATCTTCTCTCCAGCTCTTACCTGGTTGCTATTCTGCTCAGTTAATCATCCCAAGATCTGGGTGCTTTTCTGTCCATCATCGTGTGCTCTCTGCCTGTGTCTGTGCCGGGCATCTGGCAGGGGTGGGCTCCTCCAGGCGTTCCGATCGGGCTTCCTCACAGCATGGCGGCCCCAGGAGGGCAGGGCATAGGCTCACCAGCTCCAGTGTCCCATTCTGGTCTCACAGGCCCACCCAGATCCCAGGGGGACACAGGCCCCATCTTTCCAGAGAAGGAGTCTGGGGGCCAGGTTTTGAAACGGCCGCAGCATCCTATGCTAGATTGGCTTCTGGGGCTGAGTGGGGTCCTCTCCGCTACCTGCCTCCCCCAGCCCCTGATATGGGCACCAGAAGTGCCCGATCAATGCCGAGACCACAGGCCCAGGATTTCTGCCACCCAGTGTGGGACGCAGGAGTCCCGGGTCCTCCTGGCGGGCATCCCTGGCAGGCGGACAGTGTGTGCCATGCACCCCCAGGCCAGGCCTCCTGTGCCCTGTGCAGGCTGCACCCTCGCCAAGGAGCACACAGGCGGGGGGCACAGAGGAGCCCCTGCCTAGCAGGGACCCCCGCATCTGTACCATGCGCGTGTGTGCCTGAGTGTGCTCACGCGTGTGCCTGTGTACACGTGTGCATGTTCATGAGGGTTGCACACGTGTACTAGATGAAGTGGGGAGGGGGTCCAGGCGGAGACAGAGGCCCGGCCAAAGTCTCCAGGTGGGAGAACACGGGCAGGCGCATCTAGCGACCGCGAGAGCCTGGGAGCCAGGGCTGGAGGGGGCGCGGAGCCCTGTGGCTCAGAGGTTGAAGCAGGAGCCTCTCAGAGTAAGGCCCAGAGAGGCTGGAGGGACAGCTGGACTTCGTCGTCCGGGACCTTAGGAGAGTCGTGTCAACAGATGGCCAGGGTGAGGGGCCCGCGACCCCTCTGGGGAGAGAGAGGCAGAGACAGACAAAGACAATGAAGAGAGACAGAGATAAAGAGGCAGAGACAGAGACAGAAAGACAGAAACGGAGATAGAGACAGAGACAATGAAGAGAGACAGAGATAGAGAGAGACAGAGACAGAGGGAGACAGAGATAGAGACAGAGACAATGAAGAGAGACAGAGATAGAGAGAGACAGAGACAGAGGGAGACAGAGACAGAGAGCATGAGCTGGAAAGAGACGTGGAGCTGACACAGCTGTTGCTTCACATCCAGCAGGAGGCAGGAGTGGCAGGGAGGGCACCCTGCAGTGCCCATGAGGAGCAGCGTGGCTTCGGGTGGGCTCGGGGGCCTGCCCGCTGGGCTCAGCGTGTCCACGTGAGAGGAGGGGACCACCATGCACTCAGGGCGCTAGGCGCATCCTTCCCCACCGTGCGGGTGCTCTCGACGAGCACTGTCCCTGGACTTCTTGCTGTCCATCAGGACAGAGCAGAGGCGCGAGCCCAGTGGGGGGCGGGCGGGCGCAGCTGGCCCGGGGGTCTTCCGTCCGGCCTCAGGGCACTGCTCTCAGCCCCTCCTCGCAGGACGCTGTCAGCAGGGTGGCGCAGGCATCACCCTCTGGGTCCTCCCTCCCACCCCACTGCTCCCCTGCACCGGCCTGTGACCCCAGGAGAACCCATAGGGCCACGTCCTCCAGGTGCAGGGAGGAGAAGCCAGAGCCCACGCGCCCGAGGAGCGAGGGGCGGCCAGGCACATGGTCCCTGCACCTGCACCAGCCTCCCTGCCAGCTTCCTTGAAAGCTGGGGGCCTCTTTTGTATTCCAAAGTTCAAAGGGCCAAGCTTGCCTGTAATTAAAATGCCCCGTCCTTTAATTACAGGTCCCATAACACATGAAGGGCATCTACTGAAATACGACGTGTTACACAGTCATTTCTCTGCTGTTAATTACTAATTAATGAAGCTATTTCAATTAATAGCTTCCCTACCTCGCTCCCCCTTTGACAGGCGCCGTGCTGGGGCGCGTCCCGCAATCAGATGAGGCTTCCAGCCACCTTGCTGAATATTCATGCCACGGCTTCAACGGTGTTCAATTAAACATGATAAAGCAAAAAAAAAAGTGCCCATCAAAAGTGTGTTCCTACGCGCAGCCCTGCTCCTTCTGCAGGAACCAGCGGACGGAACGAACGGCAGGCTCCACCGAACACTGGAGAGAACACGGCCCGCGGCCTCGGGGGCGCCCCAAATGCCCAGGATGGCCCCTGCACATCCCACCCAGGAAAGGCGAGCAGGGGTCCCCCAGGGGCAAAGGGGCACCCCCAGGGCCTTGTCCTACAGCTGAAGGACAAAGCCAGAAGTGGGGGTGGGGGGAGCCCAGAGAGGTGGGGCTAATTAACATGCTAATTACAGATATTAACTGGCCATTAAAGATCCTGTTTTAAAGAAATGACAGAAGAGTGTCACTTATGGTGACCAGGAGGGGACACCCCGCCTGAGAGCGGGAGATGGGGGAGGGAGCCCGGCGAGGCCTGTGTGGGGCTGGTGGGGTCTGGGGACAGGACATCGGGGGGAGCCTGGACTGGCACATCCTGGGCCCCAGGGGGACCCCAGCCCATCCTGACGCCAAATTCCTGCAGTCCCAGGTCGGGGGACAGCCCTGCCCCTGAGGACACCTGTGCCCTGGGGAGAGGACCGGGGGACGGCCCCCCCAGGACCTCCAACCCCGAAGTCCTGCTGCTGTCTGTCTTCTTGTTAGAAGAGGACACAGACCTTCCCTGGTGACGCAGTGGTTGGGAATCCGCCTGCCAATGCAGGGTACACGGGTTCAAGCCGTGCTCCGGGAAGATCCCACATGCCGCGGAGCAACTAAGCCCGTGCGCCACAACTACTGAGCCTGTGCGCCTAGATCCCGTGCTCCGCAACAAGAGAAGCCACCGCGGGCTTCCCTGGTGGCACAGTGATTAAGGATCTGCCTGCCAACGCAGGAGACATGGGTTTGAGGCCTGGTCCAGGAAGATCCCACATGCCGCAGAGCAATTAAGCCCGTGTGCCACAATTACTGAGGCTGCGCTCTAGAGCCCGCAAGCCACACTCCAGAAGCCCGGGAGCCTAGAGCCCATGCTCTGCAACAAGAGAAGACACCACGATGAGAAACCCACGCACTGCAACGAAGAGTAGCCCCCACTCACCACAACTAGAGAAAGCTCGCACGCAGCAACGAAGGAACCAACGCAGCCAAAAATAAATAAATTAAATAAATAATTTTTTAAAAAAAGAGAGAGAAGCCACTGCAATGAGAAGCCCGTGCACCGCAACGAAGAGCAGCCCCCGCTCGGCACAACTAGAGAAAAGCCCGTGCGCAGCAACAAAGACCCAACGCAGCCAAAAATAAATAAATAAATTTATAAAAAGAAAGAAGAAGTGGACGCCGTAACCCCGTGTGTGCAGGCCCAGCAGCCAGCGGGAGGGACCCACAGTGGGGACCCAGACTGGGGGAGGGGTGGTGGGAGAGGGTCCCCGCTCCCATACGCGCACCCCCAGGTCCTGCCGCTCCTCGGGCCCCCTCCCGCCTGGGGGTCCAGCCTCGAGCCTCCCTGCGCCTGGAATGTCCTTCCAACCCGTCCCTTCCTACAGAGCTGAGGGGCAAGAGCACCGGCCTGCACGGCACAGGGTGGCCAGCTGGACCCCTCGGCTCCCACCTGGCGCCCTAGGGAAGCGTCAGGTCGGCTGCTCTGGGGCCGGGAAAAGCCCTGTCAGACGGCGCCCTCTGTCAGCCAGCTGCAGGAGGACAGCAGCCTGGCCCTCCCGAGGCGCCTCCTGGCTGTGGGCCAGGCAGGCAAGGCGTACACACATGCGTGCACAAATGCACACACACACATGCACTATTGCACACATGCCCTGCACAAGTGCACACTCACGGCCCCGGGCGGCCAGAGCCCCTCCTCTCAGGAGGGAAGTGTCTGGGGTTTGGTGGCCCTACAGACTCCGCACCGGCTCTCCCCCTACTGCACTCAGGGTTGGTGTCGGCCCTGGGATCCTGCCAGGGCCAGCCGGGCTGGGGACGTGTCTGAGCCTGGCTGCACCAGATAACACAGTGGGGCCCGGCCATCCTCCCGCCCATCTGTGCTAACGCTGCCCTCCCTGCCAACAACCATTTCACCTGGAATCCTCGGAGCCCGACCCAGGGCCCAACACTGGCATTGGGAAGGGTTGAGGGGCCGCACCCAGCTCCAAGGTCACACTGAGCACGAGGGACGGCAGTGACGGGAGGAGGCTGGGCCCAGCTACTGCACAGCAGGCCCAGGGCCCCCACATCCTGGCTTCTCCCTCCCCTATTCTGCCAGGTGCTAACAGAAGCGTGACCAGACTCGGATTCCAGGAGGCCGGGGATCCCAGTTTACACGTATGCCCTAGGACCCCCTGCTGAGCAGGACCCACCAGCACCTTCTGGGTCCCGCATCCCTTCAGGGCTCGAGCACTGAGACCCCAGACGGCTATGTTCCCACGGGAAGGGCCGTCTCTCTCACGCTCTCCAAGAGTTTACAGTTTGCTGTGGGTTAGAAAGAAAGGTGTTACTCTCACATCCATGCTCACAGCAGCGAATTCACGGCGGCCGAGAGGTGGAAGCAGCCCACTGTCCACCGATGGATGAAGAGCTGAACAACACGTGGTCCCGCCATACAATGAAGTATTACACGGACTTACAAAGGAAGGAAATCCCAGCACGCGCTACAGCATGGACGAACCCTGAGGACACCATGCTTAGCGAGATGAGTCAGTCACAAAAGGACAAATGCTGTAGGATACGTTTCCATTGAGGTCCCTAAAGGGTCAAGTTCATAGAGACGGAAAGCAGCGCCAGGATCTGGGGGAGGGGGAGGGGAGAGCTCCAGTTTGGGAGGAGAAAGTCACGACGATGATGGCGGTGACGGTTGCCCAACAAGAAGGCAGAGCATCCCTGCGCTGCGGGCACGAGGACACACCTGCGTCCTGTGTCCTGTGTCCTGTGTCCTGTGTCCTGAGGAAACCACCCCGCCCCGGGGAGTTTCCCGGGCAGGGCTCCCAGCTCGGGACAGCACAGCCTAGAAACCCACCCGCGGTTTCTCATGAAAACCCCCAGCCGAGCAGACAGCGCGGCCTTTATGGCAAATTAACATTCTGGCTGCATCTCCGTGAACAGTCAGGCCAAACCTACAGGGGCCAGACTCACTCTGTAATCGCGAATCTTTCTTTCAGAGTCTTTCTGATCACAAGTGGGGGGGCTGCGGGAGGAAATCTTTGCTTACATGGAAAATTAGGAGTTGTCTGATTCTAGAATCTACACAGCTGACAGCTACACCAAGCAGCTCCGACACAGACGCACAGGCGGGGTCTGTCCAGAGCGGGAGCTAGGAAACCCCACCTCGGCTGTATTTGCACGTGTGTGTCAGCATCCTGGAGGATCAGTATGTCTGTTCTTGGCATTTTCCTTCAACTGTTTGAAACACGTTGCTGGTTTCCTCGAACTAGTGAAATAAATCTTTAACACTCATTTATTCTTTTCATAAGAAGGGCCTTAAATAACATTATGGTTTTCTTTTTAAATAGTTTAATAGTCATCATTTAAATAAGGCTTTGGTGTGCTTTTCCATTCTCATAGTTTCTTTTCTCTGCATATACATCTTGCAAAATCTATTATTAATCCGCGAGACGACCGGCCCCTCTATTGTAAACAAGGAGGGAGAAAGAGAATGCGGACCGGTGGGTTCACTGGTTCCGGGGCGTGTCCTGGCCAGGAGCGGGTGCCCACGCGCCCTCCCCAGGCACCAGGGGAGCAGGACGCATCGCCAGTGCCTGGGAATCCACGGGAGGGGACGCCGGGGGCAGGGTCCCCAACGATGCACAAGGGCCTCGAGCCCCCACTTCTGCCCACCCATCGAACTGGGGGGCCTCAGCCTGGGTGCCTAGAGAAGCGGAAACACCACAGCCCTCCCTGGCCTTCTTCTAGAGCTGTGGTCCTCAGCCAGGGGGCGGGTCTCCCGGGGACACTTGGTGATGTCAGGAGACAGGGTTGGCTGTCATGACTGGGGGGGGTCATCTAGTGGGTGGGGGCCAGGGATGCTGCTAAACGCCCCACAGTGCACAGGACGGCCCACCACAGAGATCCGACCCCAAGAGCAGAGAAACAGAGCCAGGCAGGTCTGGGGAGAGACTCCAGTGGGGCGCCCTGCCCTGCAGTGACACGGCCCCGGGCGGGCTGACCACGTGGGGCTTGTACGGCTCTACGAGGAACAGGCCGTGTCTGTGACGAAGCTGCTGCTGCTGAAGATGCTAATCCGCCCACCGTGAGGTCCCATCAGCCCGGAAGGAGGCTGCGACCCCCAAGGGCGGGGGAACCGGACCGCACCCTCCTGCTGGGCTGAGGCTCCCCCGCCTCTGCTCACCCTGCGGGCCAGGAGCAAGGGGCCTCTAAGCTGAACGCTGTCCCCGAGGGGACGGCGCTGGGTCCTCGGGGACAGGGGGTCGGTCGGCTAGAGGTCCTCATGGGCGGGGCTCAGGTCCACCCGCTGGGCCTTCCCAAACACCAGGAAGGTGCATAGCCCAAGGCTGCTGACGGCCGCCACCAGGTCGAACACGGATGTCCAGGAGCCCGTCGTCTCGATGAGGTAGCCACCCAGGCACACGCCCACGACTCCTGCACCCTCGAGAGGGGACAAGCAGACGGGGTGATGGGCCATCCTGCCCCTTTGAGGACAGCTTTGAGGGGAGCTGAGGGCGGGGGGGCCTGAGGGCATGAGCCCCGTCACCCAGGCACTCGGCCTCTGGGGACCCTGGACCTCGGGGATTCACTCACATCTGCGGGTCACGTGGTTGGGGACGGTTACATGCCATTGGAAGCATGAGCACCGTGGAAGACGGCTCTGTGCTCTCCCCCGGCCAGCTCTGGGGTCTGGGCTCCCCCCCGCCCGCCACTGCTCCGACACTGTGGGGACCCCCCAAGGGGTGCCACGCCCCACCCTGAGGGCTGAAGCAGCGGAGCAGGTGGGAGGACACAGGCGTGGGGGGGCACCCCGGGGAACTCTGGGTTTGAAACCCGCAGGCAGGGGACCCCAGCCCACTTCTCACCTGCCAAAGCCCCAGCTGTGTTGGCCACACCTGAAACAGGACAGAGAGAACGAGGACCAGTCAGCGGAGGCCCACTGTGACCCTCCCACGGCGCACCCACCTGGGGGCCCTGGGAGCGGGGAGGGGGTGAGCGGGGAGGGCAGCCACTTCCTGTCCAACGAGGGGCCGAGGTCCTCACCAAACAGAAAGCCGGCACAGGACGGGGCCAGGTCCTGGATATTAACGGAAATGCCGCTGCGGGAAGAGGGAAGGACGCGGGTGAGTGACCACAGGGCGGCCGCCACCCGCCAAGCCGGCGGTCGGTCCTCCGGTCACCTGGATCCCAGAGGCTGGCCATGCCAGGAGCTCAGCCCCAGCTCAGCGGTTACGCATGGGACCCACTCCCAGGATGAAACAAGACAGGGAGGTGAGTTTGCCTGGACTCACACTCATTTGCTACCCGATAATCTGGAAAACGACATCAAGGTGCCGATTCCCAAGACAAGTCAGTGCAGTTTTTCTTACTAAACACTGAGCTGCTGCGCAGGCCGGGAGGCCCGCAGAACAACACGTGGGATCCGATGGGCTCGCTCCCCACCTTTGGTTCAAAAGATGCTGCTTGGGGACCCTCATCTGCTCTGCCAGCCCCTCCCCAAGCACCCGTTTTGCTTTCCCAAAAGGCCCAGGTCCTCACCGGCTTGATACCCTGACTGCCCTTCGCCTCACGGCTCACTTGTGGGGACCTGCCATGCGCCCGCCCTCCATGTGCGCCCCGAGCCAGGGGCCCAGGACCCGGGAGCCCAAAGGCAGCGTGGGTGGCTCTGGTGGACGAGGAACCTGGCCCTTACCTGTGGTTGAAGGTCTGGAGGCCGATGGAGGCTGATGCAAAGACCACAGACTTACAAAAGCTCGAGGTGTGGCCCAAACACAGGGCAAAAACGCTGGACAGGCCGAGGCCCATCGCCTGCGGGAGAGACGAGTGGGGACGGGGTGGGAGTCTCGCCCCTTCCTGGGCTGCCTGGGCCACACTGAACGAGGGTCGGTGGGCACCCCTCCCGGGCTGGGGCCTGCCTGGAGGCCACTGGGACGAGGCTGCACGAATGATCTGGACCTGCTGGTCATAGCCCATTCGACGTGAGCCGACCCAGGCCCCCAAATGGGCACCAGGACTCAGGGAAGGGCCTCAGGTCAGCCAAGCCAGTCCCAAGCACTGCCCCACAGTGCCCTCCAGCCACTGTGCCACACCAGTCCCCTTCTAGGTCAGGGGCCCCAGGAACAAAACAGGGACGTCCGGAGGGAGAGAGCCGTCCCACGACCCTCCTACCTGCATGAACTTCCGCACAGTGATGGTCCTGTAACCTAGACGGGGAGACCAGGAGACATCCTGTCGGCCCATCTGTGCTGTCCCACCCCAGACGGCACCCAGAGTGGGTCCCACCCTCACGGCTGCGCGGAGGGAGCGGGGCGAGGAGGGCCGGGCTGGGCTGGGGGTGGGGCAGCCCCTGCATCGCCGTGAGCCGCGCACACGTGTATGAGCCTGTGCACTTAGAGGGTTCCCAAGGCCGAGGCCTGGCAGACGCACCTGAGCAAGGCCACTCTATGGTTACAAAGTGCTTTCTTTGTGTTTCTACCAATTTTCTAATTTTTCCACAATGAGTGGGTGGTTCTTCTGTAACTAGGACAAGACTGACATTTAAGGACGTGCAGTGCTGGGTCGTGGGGAGCTTGCGTGTCTGCGGGACAGTCATCCTCGGGCCGTGTGCACTCGGGTCTCAGGCCTGAGACCTCTGACCTCACCAGGTGCCCTTTCCTCCTCTGAAGAGGCCGGGGGCTGTGTCCAGCCCCCAGGTGGAGGAATTCCACCGTCGCAGTGTGACTGTGTCCCAATGTCCCCACCTGGGGAAACAGGCTGGGGGGTGAGAAGCTGGAGGCAGTCATCAGCAGTCGGGCCGGGAGCCGGGCTCCACGGGCCCACCTGGCTGGCTCTAAGGGCCAGGGGTCCCACTCTCACGGCCTGGTCCTCGGGGGCGTGGCCTCTTCCCGTCGCTACAGGAGCACCCCAGGAGGGGTGCCTCTCTGCCCCCCAGAGTGAGGCAAAGCCCAGGCATGGCTCCCTGCCCGGCCCCTCCCCCAGGGCTCACCCTGATTGATGAGACGGTCTGAGAGAAGCCCGCTGAACAGACTGGCGGGAATGGCCACTAGCCAGGGCACCACGTTGAAGACCCAGCCCTGCAGGGAAGGAGGGTGCAGGGGCCTCAGAGGCCACCAGGGCAGGTGCGCGACCACGGGGAAAGGACGAACAGCCCAGGCGGTCATCCACGCCCACCACTGCCCACCAGGCTCTCTGCCCACAGGCTGGGCCTCCGAGATCCTAAGTCATCCCCGACCTTGACTGAGCGCTGGGCCCTCAAGTGCTATCACCCCTGCAGGCAGAGCCTCCCTCATGGCTCCCCACACCCCGCAGGGCAGAGCTGGGGGGCCGCACCCTGCCCAGAGTGTGCAGCCAGGGGGCCCCGGTCACCAGAATTGGGAGGGTAGCCGGGCGGCTGGGGTGCAGTCAGCCAGGCTGACCAGCAGCTGACATCTGTGCCCACATCACAGCCCCTGCGTGCCCCCCCCCCCCCCCCCGGAAGGACTGTCCGCAGACGGGCAGGCAGCCGCGGCAGCAGCTGGGCCTCTCCTGTGTGCACCCAGGTGCGGCCGCTGAGCCAGGAGGCGGCAGAGCCGCCAGAGCTCGGCGGAAGGAACCCAGGGCCCCTCTGCGTGTGCTTCGCGGCGCCCCCCAACCCTGTGAGCTGCCGGGCAGCCAACCCACCTTGGAGCTGGGGAAGGTCTCCTTAAAGAAGGTCGGCAGCCAGGAGAGGAGGATGAAGAAGGAGCAGGCCGCTGAGAGCTGGGAGATGATGGCCGCCCTGGGGGGGCGGGGGCCAGGCTCAGGGTCCACACCCCAGCCCCTCCCCACACCCAGGGCAGCCAGGGGCCTGAGGGCTCGGAGCCCAGAGTGGAGCCGCCCCCGCGTGGGCCGCTCGCCCTGTGGCCGAGGTCCCCAGGGCCCCAAACCCCATCCCCGCAGCAGCCCGGCTCACCAGACAGAAGGCTTTCGGAAGAGCTGTCTCCAGGGCACCTTGGTGTGTCTGGACACCGGCAGGCCCTGCGCCAGGATGCCCAAGGCCAGGATGAGATCTGAAGGGCAAGGCATCTCCACGTGAAAGCCATTCAAAGAGGGTGGACGGCTCTGCCCCCACAGGCCAGAAGCTGGGGGCGGCTCGCAGCTGTGCCTGGGGGCCATCCCGTCCTCTCCGCCAGAGCCTGGGGTCGGCAGCATCTGCCCTCGAGGGTGGACAGTAGTGTGGCCATCTGTCCCCTGAGTCCTCAAACGCTCCAGGCCCCACTCCTGTCACCGGGAGCCACCTCTACCCCTGCAATCTGCCTCTGCCGGCTGCGCAGCCCCCTGCACGTGTGCGTTCACCCGGCGACTCTCACACCAGACTTGACCGTAGCCGGCTGAGACTCAGGGAGTGGGCATCTTCTGTGAGGCTCTACCTAGGGGATCCTGGGGCCCCCGAGCTGGCCTGCTCTTGGGGGTTCGGTGGCCGCTCGCTGGAGGGGACAAGGCACCAGGGCCCCCGCCCTTCCCGGGCAGCAGCACGTACCTTTCTCACCCAGCAGACACCTGTACACGTAACACACCCACAGCAGGGTGAGCCCACCCGAGAAATAGAAGACGCTCGGCCAGCCGTACCAGTCCAGGAGCAGGGAGCCTACGGCCCCCGTCACCAGTGTCCTGGAACGACAGAGAGGGGCGTGGCTGGGACCCTCGCTTCACTGGGGTGCGGAGACATCTCCGAGATCCCTACCCCAGGTGACCTGAGTCCCTAGAAAAGAGCATTTCTATCCCCTGTGAGGCAACTGCCCGGAAGGCTGGTCCCCAGGCAGCTTGCTAGGGATGTGATAAATGGAATGTTTATAAATGGAATATTTCCTGCCATATCGACAAACAAAGGATGTCACATTCATCAAGGATTGCAGCCCTCCAACGTGAGCCAGTGAGCCCTGAGGAAACTCAGGGCTGAAAAGAATACCTGCTATCCTGCAGCCGTCTGACTGCAGCCACTCCCTGCGGTGAGCCCTGCGGAAACTCAGGATGTGAAAATACAGGACACTGGCCCCAGAGAGCTGAGGTGCACATCAAAGGAATGATTTCAGTGAGCCCAGACTCTTGCATCTTCCCAGATACAGAAAAGCACTAAATTCCTAAACTTGACAGATTGGGTTTTCTTTAATTAACAATAATTTTTGACCATTACCAGCCCTTTTGTTGCAAAACTCCTCTATATCCTGGCTCCTCCCCTCACCTCCTGGGAGCAGTTTCTCTGAAATGCTGTCTCCCGGGCTGCAGCCCTCATTTTGCCTCAAATCAAACTTAACCTCATGTTGTGCATTTTTTTAAGACAGATGCAAGCTTTCCGGGGACTCCCGGTGCCACGGGGGCCAGCGTGGACGTGGCAGCCGTGATGTGGCACACGGGTCCTGTGTTGCCCTAGTATCTCCTTACTAGGCCTCCCAGTTGGCCTACAGTTGTGTGTGGATCCTTTTAAAATGAAAAGGGCAACGAGAAGACAGCGGTGACAAGAACACGCTGAAACATAAAACCTCCTTGCTGTTTTCAGCTGCTCATATCAGAGAGGATGAAATTTCAAAAAGATTTCAAAATGCAAAAACAACCACCCAACCCAGCTGCCTCCCCAGGTCCTGCCAATGCTATTGTCCCAAATATGCCCTCGAGGCCCACCCCTCCCCCAGGCTGGCCTGCCTGTTCGGAGGCTACCCCTCAGCTGCCCCCCACCTGCTGAGGCTTGGCCAGGAGATAAAGGAGAAAGGCTTTCCCCCAAGGCCAGTGGAGGGATGCCTTCCGCTCTGAGCCTCCATTTCCCCATCTGCGGGGAGGGGGTGGGCACGGTCTCTCCCTGTACCTCCCCTGCACCCCACTCCCTCCCCGGAAGGCCCAGGTCACCCAGTGAGATGGGATTTCAGATAAACAATGAAACTCTCCTGTCCGTGTATTGCTTCTCTGAAATTCACATGTCACTGGGCCCCCTGGGTTTCTATCTGGGCCGCTCCCAGCCCCGCAGCAGGTACCCCTCACCCCTCTGCATTCTGCCTGGACCTCGGCAGCAGTAACGTGAGGGCCCTGAGCCCGGGGGTCGTGAAGCCCCAACAGGACAGCAAGACGTCCTTCCAGCCCCAGTGCAGTCACCCCACGGAGGGTCTGGCGCTCTGGGGGGTGCAGTGGGGAGGGGCACAGGTCTGGACCTTACAGGTCTGGACCTTTCATGTCTGGACCGTGACGGGTACCCTCTGGGGCGAACGCAGGCCACCTCCCCCATCGGGACGGGCACCCCATCCAGTTCTGTCAGCACAGATGGAAGGGAACGTAACACCCCAGCCCACGTGCCGGAGCCCCAGAGCTCTGGTCACGTGCCGCTGGCCCGAGAGGGACAGAGCATGCATGGAGATGGGGGTGGCAAGTGCCTCCCAGAGCACAGAGTCACCAGACCTGCGTCACCCTGTCCCAGATGTGCACGTGGCCCGTCCCCACCAGACGCACCGAGGCGCTCTGCCAGGTGCACGCCCTTCGCCTCCCCACACCGACCCCCCAGCTCGGCCCCCCCCCCAGGCCGGGACTTACCCAAACTGGGAGCCGGCCCCCACGGTGCTGTAGGTGAAGGCTCGCTCACTCTCCCGCACCTTCTGGGACAGCAGGCTGGTCAGCGCAGGGAAGTAAACCCCTGGGGCGGCAGAGAAGGCAGAGGCCCGCGCAGAGCTGTGTCCCGAGCTGGCCCGCGGGCCCTGCCGGGGTGGCCGGCAGAGGGGTGAGACGGGGCTGGAAGCTCCGCGGGGCCCTCGGTGATTATTCAAGCCCGGGTCTCCTTCCTCCCGCTGTCACCCCCAGGGATCAGCAGGGCTGGGCTTTTCCCAACACTCAGCTAAAGAGACAGCTTGGGGAGCGGGGGGTTCGCTCAAGGTCCTGCCACCAGGACGGCTGCAGGGGGGCTTCTGGGCCCAAGCTGGCGCTCCTCCACTGTCATGCCAGCTCCCAGAGCCACACGGCTCCAGAGTCCTGGCACCAACATGCAGAAGCACACACACAGGTGACAAGTGACAAGTGCACACGCACACACACTGACACACACGGTGCGTGTACGTCGGTGAGACCTGAACAGCCCCGTGGAACTGCACTGCCAGGTCCTGGATGTGATGCTGCCCTGTAGCTACGTGAGATGCCACCACAGGGAGATGGGGGAGGGAGCTCGGGACCTCCCTGTACCTTTCACTGCAACTTCCTGTAAAGCTATAATTATTTTAAAATCTAGTTTTAAAAAAAAAAACTGCATTGGCGAAAGCAGCTCTTGCCCGTTACACTGCGCTTTTCTCCAAAAGCACCTGGGGAAGCTCAGAGGCCAGGGCACATAGGGACAGGACTTGGTCCCTGCCTTCCCTTTGGGGCCCCGGGCCCCTGCTCACACCCTGTGGGGAGCACGTGGGGTGAATTCAAAGGAGCGCAGGCGCTAGACTGCCTGGACCACCAGGACCACATGTGGGCCGGCCCGGTGGGGCTGATCAGGAAACAGGCAGAGGCCCATTCCAGGATATACATCTGGGGTCTTGGGGGTACGGGCTAGAGGCCCACGCCCCACCAGAGCTCTGGGAAGTGGGGAGGTGTGTTGAGGAAGGGGTCACATCCAGAGGACGGATGCTGTCAGATGCCATGCTGGTGGAGGGCAGGAGCTCAGAAGGCCGTCCCACTCCCTGGAGGGTGGGTGTGCGCCCCTGCCACCAGCTCCCCCAGGCCACTGGGGATCTTTGAGGGGGGCTCTCTCCAGAAGTGTAATATCCCCAAAGAACGAGAGCGGGGGGCTTGGGAAAGCTGGCATCCCCTCAGCCTGCTGGCCCGGCCAGCGCGGGTGTGGCCTCCGACTGGCAGCACACAGAAACTGGGCACGTGCCCACCATGCGGCTGGTGGAGCCGACGGTGCCGCGTGGCAACCTGGCTGACACCGGATCCCTGGAGCGGAAGTTTTGGCAGAGGAGGACACGTGACATTAAAACGTGCCAGCCAGACTGTGAAGTGACTCTAGACACGGAAAGTGCCTTGGGCGCGACGGCCTCGAAGCACAAACAACGCCCGGTGCAGGGAAGCGAAGCCCAGAGCCGGCAGCCCGCCAGCGGGACGGCCCGAGCTGTCCGCCTGCCAGGGAGGAGAGCCCATGACCTCAGCAGCAGCACTGCAGCACTGACGCACCCGCTCTGGAGTGAGGCACACCACATGCAGGGGCACACACGAGGACACACGTGCACGCCCACGAGCACCCACCTGAACACGCGCCCGTGCACACAGGTATGCATGCACATACATACGCGGGCACACACTCCCCTTGCTCTGCGGCGCGTGGGCCCGAGGTCCAGCCCCCCGCAGCCCCCCTACCTTGGAGCAAGCCCGTGAGGATGCGAGAGAAGGTCATGAAGGCCAGGTGGGCGCTGCTGAGGCGGGAAAGCAGCGGCGTGGCGGCGGTGATGAGGCCCCAGGCGGAAGCCGACAGCAGGATGACCTTCTCACCCCCGATCCTGCACGGGGGACGAGAGGGCAGTGAAGGGGAGCTGTGCGGCTGGGCTGCAGGCCGGACCAGGAGACCCTACCGTGGAGGAACCCGGGGAGGGAGCCGGCACCGCCCGTCACTTGGAGCTGCCGTCTGGGGTGGGCGCTGCAGCCACATCCCCTCTGCAGAGGAGGCCGAGGCTGAGCGCGCAGGGTACAGCCGGGTCCCTCTGTCCCCATGGGCCCCAGAGCTGCCTCCTTGGGTGCCGGTTGCTCCCCAGGGAACCAAGCACCCGAGACGAGCTGAGCGCCGGCCCCAGCCCACCCCTGCGCAGCCCTCGGGTCTCCCAGCCCCCGTCCTGCTGTGGGCGGGGCCTCCCCCCATTCCCTTCCTAGGAGCCACTTCCCCAAGCCCTGCAGCGCGGGAGGGATTACCGGTCCCCCAGGTGGCCGCCCACCACCTGAGTCAGGCAGTAGCCCCAGAAGAAGCTGCTGAGCACAACACCGGCCTCCTTCTTATTCCAGCCGAAGTCCTGGCTCATGGCGGCGGCACAGACGGGCATGCTGACGCGGGCGCAGTATAGCAGGCATGTCCCCAGAAGCAGCGTCCCCGTCCACACCTGGCATTCGGGTCTGGGGAGAGAAGGGCCCAGTCAGGCCCAGGAGAGGCTGTTGGATGGGGCCCGGCCACCCCTCAAATGTCCACCCGCTCACGTCTGGTGACTCCTGGGAGAAACAGGCAGACACAAGAAATGATGCACGGGGTCCCCCAAGCAGCAGGGGTGGGAGCGGCCGGATGGCTGTCGCAGGGCAGAGGCTGAATAGCTGCAGCTGGGGAGGTGCTGCTCTCCAGGCCCCGGGCTCTCGGTTTCCATGGACCAAGGGCCCAGGAAGGCAGCAGGCTGACAGCTGGTAGCCGGCCAAGGGGGCGACGGGCTGGGGAAGAGGACCCCAGCCACAGCAGAGAGGAGGGTACCACAGCACCATGGGCCCCCGCAGGGTCCCCAGGAAAGCTGGGTCTGCCCAGCAGACCACCTTGGGGCAGGCAGGCCCTGGGAGGAGCCTGGGCAGCAGTGAGGCAGCCCTGGCCGCCTGGGAAGGTTGCCAGACCAAGTCCATACAAGTCCCCAAAGCTCCTGGCCAGTACCGTCGACTGTCAGTCACCAAACCAGGAAGTCAGAAACTGCCAGAGTGCAGAGCCCGGAGGAGCCCAGGAGATGCAGGTGCCTGTGGGACCCTGGGCGGGGCCCTGGGACCCCGGGGGACAGTGCAGAGCCCGGAGGAGCCCAGGAGATGCAGGTGCCTGTGGGACCCTGGGCGGGGCCCTGGGACCTCGGGGGAGAGTGCAGAGCCCGAGCACAGCGTGGGCTTTGGCAGCAGGACTGTCCACGGCAGTCCACTGATGGGGACCAATGGACACTGACCTAGGACGTGAGTGGGGGACACGTGTGGAGCGCGTGGCAGTCTGTACTGCCTTTGCGGTAGCTCTGTACATCTAGAACCGCCCTAAGAGACAAAGTTTGGGGAGGGGGGATTGGTATTTTTTTAACGAAAAAGAGAGAGGAGACTCAGTGCCCTTTGTGCAGGTGGAGGGGGGCTCAGTGGGGGACGGCCTGGGGGAGGAGCACCACTAGTGACTTGCGATGTCTTTGCACAGGGCGGGGACGTCCCCTGAGGGTGGGGGCCACAACTGGGGGGGGTCGGGTGAGTGGACAGGCCTTGAAGCAGTCTCAGTGGGGCCTTGGGGGTCCTGCCTGCACCTGGACTCACCTGCCCAACTGGGGTAAGGGTTCTCCCCAGGGTGGGGAGGGGTGGTGGTGCGAGACGCACAAAGGGAATAGGTTCAGGCTGTGGGGAAGGCACGGGGCCGGGGCTCCAAGCCCAGGGCCCCCGAGGCCTGCCCAAAGCAGCCCGAGGCGTTAGTGCTGTAGACCTTGGGGAGGCCACTGGACAGGTGTCCAGGAGGGTGAGGCCGGCAGGAGCCGCACGGGCAGTTCTCAGAACAGAGGGAAGGACGCCTCTCACCTGGCGGATGACCCAGGACACTGGAGTCTCACCCTCGCTCCCCAACCCCCCTTGGACCCCTGTCTGGACCTGGCGGGGGCTACCCCTGCCGGCCGGGCACGTGAAAAGAACAGCCAATGGGGCCCAGGGTAGTGGAAGCTTGGACTCCATCTGCGGACACGGGCAGGTCCCCTGCCTGTGGGCCCCACCCAGGCTCAGGCTGTGAGCCGACTCAGGCTCAGGCTGTGAGCCGACTCCGGGGGGACAGTCCAGGGTGAGGCCAGGACCACCCCTGGGAGGGCCGGAGCCCTCGCCTGCACGCCTCCTGGGGGTGAGAGACCTCGGAGGCCCTGAGGGTCTTGCCCGCTGGCAGGCAGCACCCGCACCAGGAACTGATAAGTGCGTGCGACGGCTGTGTCCGTTATCTCCGGGGCAGGACCGCTGGGCCAGCAGCGAGTTGGGGCTGCCCCCCACCCCCTCTGGCCCGCGTCCTCCTCCTGGCAGGGTGGACTCCGCACCCCTGGCGCTGGGGGAAAGTTTCGGGGCGGGAAGAAGCTGCTGTCCTGGACCTGGTCACAGACAGGGCGGGGGGGTGGGGGGTGGCACGTGGGGCTGGTCGCCTGGCCTCCCGAGCTTCAGTTTCCTCGGTGAAGATGGGCTCATGTCCCTGACACCCAGCTCCTTCTCGGGTCAGTGAGCAGCAAGGTGACCCACCAGTTCCTGGAGCCCCAACAAGGAGCTGTCGACCGGCCAGCGGGCTGGGAAAGGCCTGGCACCAGCACAGCCCTCCTCCCCAGGCGCCTCCCCTGGCGCCGCTCCCCCTGGCACATCAGTGTACTTTTCCACAGTCCAGGGAGCGAGTCGGGGAGCCTTCCCCGTGTCTCAGGCCTGCAGAGGCCTCCCCGGCCCCGCTGCTGCCCTCACAGCTGAGGAGCTGTTGCCCCAGGAGGCTGCAGCGTCTGGCAATCCCACTGGCAGAGACAGCTGCTTCCAGGCTCGAGCCCCTCCCTCGGGGGGTTTGGGGTAAAGGAGCCCGGCCTGCTGTCCCCAGACAGAGCCGTGTTTGTGGGCGGCGCCTGGTTTGGGAATTACAGTCCAAAGTGTTCTGCAGCACTCAGTGATGTGTGGTCTGATGTGGTGACCAACTCTCCCGGAGGAGAGACTTGGGAGCCGCTCTGGGCCCTGGCCTGACTCGGGGAAACCCGCCCTTCCCTGTGCCTCAATTTCCCCGTGTGCACTGGACCACGGATTTCAAACTGGGTCTCTGGGTGCCCGGAGGGGTGCCATGGGTGGGGCTCCCAGGCAGCACTCTTGGACGAGTTGCTTTTTATATTAGAACCTCCCATACGAGTCCAACGGGAAATAGGGTCCCGTGCTGGAAAGCCTGCCGTTCTGCAGTTCCAGGAGCCGGCGGCTGGACCGTGCCTCGGCAGGGGCTGGGGGGCTGCTCCCTTCGGAAACTGCCCGGTGACCCTCAGTGACGAGGGAGGGGCCGTCACGCTCCCACCCTCCTTCCTGGTTTGTAAAGTGTGCCTGGAATGACTCAGAAGCCAAGATGGTAAGGACGACAGTAGCACAGCGCATGTGGCAGGTCTCGGTGGCCTCCCCCCTGGAGAGGCTAAGGCGGCGGGAGGGGGCGGAACCCCACGGGGCAGGTCGCAGACTCACCTGGGGCCTGGTGGTCCCAGACGCTAGTTTCCTTTACAGAACCAAAGACTGTGAGGGGCGGGGCAGGGGCGGGGCGGGGGTTCTGCCAGGCCAGCGAGTCCCCAGGAGGCACCCGCTCAATGTCTGAGTTTGTGACATGCAACCCCTGGGGGCTCAGGGCCTGTCTCCTCCGCGGCTCCAACCGTGGGAATGACACCCCCAGTCCACCCTCTTGCCCCGTTTCCCAGCCCCGCACTTCAGGCCTTCGGGGACACTGCTCCCTCTGAGCAAACATCCCACCAGGCCTACTGGGAGGCACGGTCCAAACTGCCCACCAAAACCAGCCCAGCCGGCCACCCGGGCCCACCGGGACGGAGCCAGCAGAGGACTCATGAGCCCAGCCCTGCCGTGGCCTCTGACACCCGTCCAGGGCCACCTGCACAGCCCTGCGGGCGAGCCCTCAGCAAGCACACACGCACGGGTTGGTGCACAAGGGGAGTGGCAGGGGCTGGGGAGCAAGGCTTTTAACTTCCCACGAACAGCCACAGCCCGAAGTTGCCTTTAAAAGGAAGTTTTATTCCTTTATGTGGTCAGAGCGGCGGAGGGTCGCCTGCGCGCAGATGGGACCGCGTCCCCGGCACCTGCCCCTCCCTCGGATGCACTGTGCCGGCACCCCGGGAGCCTGGCTGTGTTTGCTCTCTGGGTGGGAAGTCCAGTTAGAAACAGGGGAAAGCCAGATGAGACTGACCTGCTCGGGAAGGCTGGCAGGGTACCGAGAATACGGTGCTGCCCCCCGCCTCCTTGTGGCCCCGGGAGGTCAAGAAGGGCCCGTCAGCTTTCAGGCAACCAGCCCACTCTGAGTTTAAGGCGCTGGCATGGGACGCCCTCTGGAGCTGGGGGGCCAGGTGCTGTGTGCTTCCTCCCTGGGCCCCGGAGGCCCCCGCAGCCCTGGCCCTGAGTTGGCGGGCAGCGCCACTGGGTGGGCAAAGGGACGTCCTCCACAGCTGCTGGGGACACAGAACGGACCAGCTGGAGGTCTGGCTGGAGGGGGTGACCCAGACACGGCCAGCTGCCAGAGGCCCGATTAGGACGCCAGACGCAGAATCCTGGCCCTGCGGACGGGCTTGCTAGGAACACGGAAGGTCATGGCAAAATCACCCACAAAAGGCCTGAAGACCTGCCTCCAGCCCACTCTGTCCACTCCCGAGCCTTGGGTCTGAGCCCCCAGCTCTTCAGGGTGCTTCCGTGAACCTTCTAGAACCTTCTGCATCCTGCAAATGGCCCCTGTGCATGAGAAGCACCCACGGCTGAGCAAACACAAGGTCACGTGGACCCTCGATTCAGAAAAGGGAAATGAGTCGGCGCTGGGGGCAGAGGGCAAGCAGGGGCAGAGGGCAACCGCCGGAGCGTGCAGGCCCAAGGCTGCCGGCGCCCGGCTGGGACGTCCCTGGGGAGCGGCCCTGCCTCGGGGGTCATCCACATGGCGGCAGCCGCCCACGGTCACCCTTGTCACGATTCTCATCACCTTTAGCCACTCGGGGGTGCGAACCACCTTTTCCCGCTGAGCCCCACTCCACCCAGGACCCCCGCTACCCCACCTGCAGCTGCTCCTTTCTAAACTGGGCGGGGAGGGAGGCGGTGAAGGCAAAGCCGGCCAGGTCTAGATCCGTTAAAGCGTAACCGAGGGGGAGGTTTCAAAACATTCTTCAGAGGTCCCGGCCCTCTGCCCAGCTGGCTGCGGAGCTGCCTGCCACCTGGGTCAGCGGGGCCTCGCCTCGACAAGGGGCGGGGAGAGAGCGAGGGAGCAGAGGCGGCCGCAGGGCGCTCCCCAGCCGGGCACACCCCGCATGCCTGCCGCCCTCCTGGGCACCTGGCAAGGAGACCCCGTGCTGCAACTTGGGCTTTGGGGCTCCCGCCCTCACCAGGCCCTGTCCCAAGGGAGCCTTCTGGCTTCTGAGGCCTTCCTGTGACCAGCTGTGGGAGGCGGGTCCTGCAGGTAGCAGGGCAGGCCCCGGGGACTCAGAGCTGGAGGTGGACGGGCCTGGAAGCGCAGGGCCTGACTCTGGGCCTGGGGTCCACTGGAGGACCTGAGGGAGCTCTGAGCGGCGGGCGGCCTGGGGGCTGCTCTGAGGGCTCGCCTCTCGGTCCTGGTCGCCCTGTGAGTCATGCTGGTGAGCAGATCCCTGTCCCAGGGCCTTCTGCACCCGGCAGCAGAAGAGGGCGGCCTGCCTGGGCTCTTCCTCCCTCACAACCGACACCCCCGTGGGGACCCTGTTGGCGTCACGTCTCTGGCACACGACGACAGCAGGGCTCAGCCAACTGCTGCAGGTGCCGGCGTGGTCCCCCCAACGCCCCCCAGCCCACTGCCTGCCAGCACAGGTGGCACTCAGTGGGTGGTCACAGGTGCGGTCCTGGGGGTGGGGAGGCCGTGCCTGGGAGCCACCCTGCCCAGCCAGGCAGGCCTCCCGGGACAAGACACTGCGCACACCACCCCCAGGACCGGGGCGTCCTGGAGAGAGTGCAGGGGGCTCTGGGTGGGTGGGGGGTGGCACTGGCCCTGGATGGGAGGCGTGGAGGTCCAAGGCCCCCCAGGCAGAGCAAAGGTGCGGGGCGGCAGGGAGCCATCTCTGCCCAGGACGCCCGCTCCCTCCCCTGACCGCCGCCCCGCCCCCACCCCCCGCCGCGAGGCCCCACCTGGACCACTGGGCGTCCTCGGCCGCTTCCCTGCGGGCCTCATCCGGGAGCGGCTGCATCGGGCGCGGACGGCGTGGGCACAGGGTGTCCGGGTCCGTTCCCGCCCAGCCGACCCACCGGGCAGCGCCGCCCAAGTCCACGTGTCAGTCCCAGCTGCGCTTCCGACCGGCGTACTCCCAGGACGTGTCGCCCCCGGACGGCCACCGCGGCGGGCGGGGCGGGGCGCGCAACTTGGGTCTCCGCCCTGCTCACTCCGTCGGAAAGGCCAGACCTGGCGCTCCCGCGGCCGGGCGGGTCAGACCCTCGCGCGCCGGGGCCTCCTCGCTGCCGGTCGCGGAAGTTCGGGATGGCGCGGGCACTTCCCCTGCAGGCGGCAGGAAGGATGGGGCTTTGGAGGGGCTGAGCCGGCGTGATGCCGGCCGGACACATTGCTGGCAGGGCAGCCTCCGCGCACACACACAAATGGAGGTGTGGTGGGGTGGTCCTCACCTCGCAGGGCTGCCTACGCATCCGTTGACAGCTCGGGGTAGTCTCACCTGTGCAAGGACAGCAAGACTCAAGGGGAACCAATTTTTTAAAATGGATCTTTGAAGGCGGGCTCCAGCCCTGTGACCCTGGACCAGCCTGGGAACCCTGGGCAGCCCAGCGCTTGCGGGGGGTGGGGGTGGGGGCTGAGTGTTCTGAGTACGGACACGTGCCGGGCCCCACGCTGAGCCCTGTGGATCCTCGGTCTCAGGGCTCCACCTGACCTCAGAAGGCTTCACACCCACGTGCTGTGCACAGCCAGCGCTGTGACGGTGGGGACACATTGGAAGCAGGTGGATTTCTGGGCGATTCTGCTTCCGCCAGCTGCCCCCTCTTCACCCTGCAATGCCCCCTCCACCTGCTACCCCCTCAATCCATCCTCCACACGGCAGCCTGGCGAACGTGGCCACATCCCACCCTGCTCCATGTGCGTTTGCCGAACAAACTGCTGTTCTTCCATCCATGCGACGCCCAACGGGGCAGAAGGATGGTGCTGGAGAGAGGTGTGTGCCCCAGAGGGCCTGTGACTCGGAAAAGTGTTCAGCTCAGCTACGACAGTACCCCACCCTGCTCCTGGCAGCTCACCCTCACCCACTGCCTGGGGCTCTTTGATGATGATTTTACGTACAGACCTAGAGCCACACTGTGGGGGGCATTTGTCATTTGCCCAAAGTCCCTCTCCTTCTGGAGCTGATGTTCCAGGGCGTGTAGACGAAACACAAAAAGGAGACCAAGTGGGGCAGGGAAGGGTGGCTTCTGCCGTGGGACGGGCTGAGAGGTGCTCCCAGAAAGACATACGTGTCAAGTCTGAGAGCCGGGAAGGAGGAGGCCGTGCGGGCGGGGCGGGCGGAGGCCCAGGGCCAGCTCCAGGACCACAGGGAGCCCAGCCGGGCTGAGGAGGGGGAGACAGGAGGTGGGGACAAAGTGCTGGTGAGGTCATTACTTGAACCTCACAAACACTGCTGTTCAACACTTCTGTTTTACGCTCAGGATACAACAGAACACCCGGAGATTAAGGACTCACCAGTCCCACGAGTCTGTGGCCAAGCAGGGGCCAGTGCCCCGTCCCCTCACCCTGGCCAGGGTGGTCGACGGCCTTCCGGGCTTCCGGCTGACCGCCCACCACCTCCCTTCCCGCCCCTCCAGCCCCGGCGTGGCATCCTCCGTGACGGCTGGGCTGGCTTCACTTGCAGAAGCCAGATGGTAAAATTAGTGTGACTGTAAGACACCACGACCCGTGGGAGAGAAAACCTCATGTGACAGGGCCCGCGGCTGAGTCTGCGGAGAGCAGGAGCCACGACCGGAGGAGGAGACGTCCCTCCGTCCTCTCCGGTGACTAAGCTTACATGCAGCCCAAACACGCAGAGTGCCTTGGGGTCCCAGCGGCCAGGCGCATCCCACCCCCAGCTCCAGAGGCGCGTCGGGGTCTCAGCCTCGTGCCGCAGTGAGCTGCTGCTCCACGGGCATCTGACATGGAGAGAACGCAGCTGCTCAGAAGCTTCACGTGGGCAAAATCTGCTCACCTCCAGTCGCTGCTCCGCTTGGTCAGAGCTGGGGGTAAACGAGCCCGGGAGACTTCCTTCTGTGCCACGGTCGGATGTGACCGTGAACCTGGCCTTCCAGCTGGGAGGCTTCCAAACCGCAGACAACCCGAGCCCCGTGTTCCTATCTAACTCCACCCCCCCATCCCCACAACGGGAAACACCTCCATGCTGTCAGCGCAGGGTTATCGCGATCAGTGACCCCAGACCACCCCTCCCCGCCTCCCCCCTCCCACCGCTGGGGCTGGGCCAGTCTGCTCACCACGGAGCCGTGGCCGGCATCCTGCAAAGACGAAGCCACTCAGCACGCTCCACCCGCCCCAGCGACTCGTGCCAAAGGCCACACGAACCCCGTGCCCGACATCTACGTAAGTAAACCACCACAAGGAAGGGAGAGCCTTGACGGCATCTCAGCGTTGAGGCACGGCCTCCAGGGTGGGCAGGCCCCGTGCCAGGACCAGCCCCTACCGAGCACCCTGCGGGAGGTGAGCACGAAACCAAGGGCCTGGGGGCACCGCGAGGGCCACCTGGCCGCGCCTGTGGGGTGGGAGGGGTCCCTGCCGTGGGTCAGCGACGGGGGAGGCCCCTCCTTTCCTGTCCCCATCACCACCAGCGCCGGCACCGCTGCGCAGTGCCCGGCCCGGGGCTGCACTCTGCACCCCGCCCATCGCCCTCCAGCTGCGTCCAGGGTCCCGCACTGGCCTTCCACAGAGGGTGCTCGGGAACCCGCCCCGCTGGACGCCAGCACGGGCACCACGGCGGCGGCCCCGGGCTTGTTGGAGCAGCCCTTCTTCTTTGAAGGTTTGGAAATTTCATATGTCACAAAAAAATTACTTAGAATGTTCCAATTCAGCTGAAAGTCATACGGTGGGCATGGAGCCCGACTAGCTCCATCTCCTTCACAAAACTGAAACGAGGTGCCAGTGCAGAAGAGCAGACGGCAGGCTTCAGGGTGGGGATGCAGCCACAGCAAAGCACGGACGCACGGCAACCAAAGTTCCGCCACGCTTCCAGGTCTACGTACAAACGTGTTAGTGTGGCACGGAACTCTGTTCTTATTAGAATGTTGTCGGTGGGGGGTGCAGTGGGGAAGAGCTTTCAGACGAACACTCTGAGAAAAATGTGCAAACTTTTACTACAAAATTAAGAACAGGCAGCAAAGGCAACCTATTCTGCGTTTTTCAGAAGATGTTGTGAGTGCTGCACGCATGCGCCCCAGGAATCGCCTGGAACGACAGAATCAGAGGGGCACCAAGTGCTAGCGGGTGACTGTTTTACACAGGCTCTCACACGACTGCTGCCAACAGTACAACTGACTGTAAACCCGAAAGAGCAGGTACTATTTCTGAAATGGAAACACACCCATCGTCAGAACAACACGCTTGGTGTCCAGGGGCTGGGGACGGGCAGCCCAGCCTGCAGTCACCGCACCTGATGCCTTTAATCTGGTCTTCTGTTCAGACCGAGACTTGGCAATAGTCACCCAGAGAGGAGTCCTGCCCCGTTATCCGGAGGACGGCAGTGTCTTTTTTTTTTTTTTTTTGCGGTACGCGGGCCTCCCACTGCCGTGGCCTCTCCCGTTGCGGAGCACAGGCTCCGGAGGCGCAGGCTCAGTGGCCATGGCCCACGGGCCCAGCCGCTCCGCGGCATGTGGGATATTCCCAGACCCCAGACCGGGGCACGAACCCGTGTCCCCTGCATCGGCAGGCGGACTCTCAACCACTGCGCCACCAGGGAAGCCCCGGCAGTGTCTTTTAACACAGAATGTGTACGATTCTCTCCGAAACTCCTGGTTCTGCCACGGTCCCCTAAACTAACAGCAGAGAGAAGTGGGAAAGTACAGACATCACACTGCGTGAGAAAAGCTGCCCCTCCACACATTTTCTCTGCATGTCTGTCTTCAGAGGGCGTCCTGGCTGGACGGCAGAGCCAGCCCTGCGACCCCCAGGCTTGCTCCTGGCATCTCAGTCCACGCCAGGACCAGTCCCAACCAACAGCTGCCTTTTCTAGAAACTGGAAAACTTAATTCAAATGGCAAAATACGTTAGATCTCATTTGCTTTGCGATAATCCCTGTGCTTCGGAAGAATCCCGACTAGGGGTCATTCCTCACGTGACTTCACAACACCAGGAACACAGAGCACCAGAATATTCGCACATTTTATTCATTTCAAGGCACTTTCCACCAGAAAGTGTGAAAGAAGAAAGAAACTACCCTGGTAGAACATTACATTTTGACAAACACAACAGCGAGATCCAAATGAGACGAAGCAGAGTCAGCACACTTGACGCTTGTTATCTTGAAATGGCTTAAGGTAGCCTGCTTGCTGCAAAAAGAGGAAACAGAGGCTGCAAAGTCTCTGCAAAGCCACCCCCTTGAAGATTTCCAGCCCATGGGGAAGGAACTAAGCCCCTTAAACAAAGGTAAAGAGCTGAAGAGTAACATGTGAATTCTCCGAGTCTGGCCAGCACCCAGCTCACACGGGTTTTAGCACTGGCCGATCAAGTCACTCACTGGCTGAACTGGGGAATAAAATAGCAACACTTCTCATAAGCATTTAACATTCATGCACGTGACAAACCCCATTCAAGTCCTGACAGTTGATGGATGATTCTTGCCCATTACTGTACATCTCAAACCCTCTCCTTTGAAAAATATTTCAAATCGATTATATATTAATTATGCACATAAACAATCTTATATACACTAATAATAAAGGATGCTTTTGAAAAAATGTAGTTTTATGTCTACTGCCCTAATATTTTTCTTCCAGCTTCTGCTGTATAAGTCTTAATTACCTGAAGATTAAAACCCCCTTTCTCCCTAACTTATTTTTAACCTCAAACCTCAGAGGAGATGATCCTACGGAAAGGTCACACCTGAGGCTGACGACCGAGAGAGGTGAAACTCATCACTTCTGGGGGTAAGGAAAGGACACCCCACCCCCCCAACCCTCACAAGGTCCAAAGGGCAGCATGAAGGGCCAGTCTAGGGCCTGAGTGGTCTATTTGCCTTTGCGCCCGTGACTGAATTACACAACCACCTGGGGAAGGAAAATCCTGCCTGAAGCTGTACCCACTGAAGACCAGTGACCCTGCAGACTCAAGTGCAGGTCGAAAGCGAGTGGTAAGTGGAGGGAAGAGCTGGTGCCACAGATGCTTCAGGACAAACACTCGGGGGGTCGGAGGCAGAGCCCCGACCTCCCCGAGGACCTGCTTCACTATGCATCCAGGCCCACGGGCTCCCCAGATTCGGCTGCTGATGGCATTTCTCTCCATCGAGCCCGGAGGCCAGCACAGCCCACCCTGCACAAGGGCTCAGACGAGGGAGAACTGGGTCTCAGCCACGTGGGCGCTCCCACCAGAGGGTGCACAGGAGCCCCCAGCCCCAAGAGCTCCGCGTGCTGGGGCCCCGTCCACCTCCACCTCCACCACCTCGCCCAGGGGCCGGCAGCTCTGCAACAATCCACAGAACCCCTTCCAGCACCGGCGCCCCAGGCCACCTGCCACAAAGCCCAACACCCGAGCCTGCATCTGGGTATCACCGACCGCACTGGGTGCCGGGCAGGGGACAGATATGAGGGCACAGAAGCAGGACAGGCACAGCACTGGCTGACAGCGTGAGAGATGCTGAAGTACGGCACACGCCGCGGCGCAGTCACCCGTCTCTCCAGCTGCAGATGCTAGACGGTGTCACTGCCGTCACATGGGGAAGCCAGCCCCAGAAGCAAAAGGTGTGCTGGAGATGATGAAAACTTTTGAGAGACCATTTTGGTCATTCTTGAAATTAAAGAGAAACCTTTATTTTTAACATAACTGCCCAGGAGAGATGGTTCATTGATCCACTAGGAAAGAGTCTCTCACCACGTACAGCACCAAAATATATATTTAAAAATTTAAAAAACACACAGCCCGCCCCTCATATACACACGCACGCACACACTTATCTTGCCCAAAGCCACACAACCCCGACCAAAAGGGAAAAAAATCAAACTCAGGACCCGCACACGAAAGAAGTCTTTGAATTGGGATTTACAAATTTATATAGTCTTTCCTATGAAAAAACAAAAACAAACCAAAAACCAAGGGGGGAAGGAAATACTTCTACACGAAGGCCAGCCGAGATGTGGGAAGATGAGGATGCGCTGTCTGTCCAGACACAAACAGAGAGCAAGACGGCCATCAGTGCTGCCCCGGTGCTCCGGGCGGCGGCCGCGGGGTGGACCAGTGTCCCTAAGATGCGGCGCCTTGGGAGCCGAGACGCCCAGAGCACGGAGGTCAGGCCATGCTGTGGTCCTCACCAGCCTTCCGGAGGAGACGGTGTCTTTCACCGCACGTTCTCCAGCACTTAAAAGGGCTACTTTTCCCTTCTGAAAAGATTCTGGGTCAAAAAAAAAAAGTGAAAGGGGGGAGGAAAGAGTTCTCTGCTGCCGTAAAAATCTTCAGTCCCAGACGGTGCTCTGCCGGCCCGGCGGTGCAATGGGGCGCCTGCCGACTCTACTTGGGCTCCTCGATCACGCCTTTGCTGAGGTCTGTCATTCTGGGGTATTTGACTTTCTTCTGGTCCAGCTCATTCTGAGCCCAAAGGAGTAGTTTCAGTAACTTTGCCAGCTTGGGTGTTGACTCACGATTTTCATAATCCAGGACAGCTTGGTTCACTTCACTCCACACCTAGAAAATAAAGGCAGCCAATAAAAACCACCACACACGCAGAGCGCCCGCAAAAGGGGGCCATCACAAGATGCATTTCGTGCGTCCTAGAAACCAATTTTATGTGAGAAGCTGGTTACTTATTTAACAAACATAAAGCCTGTGACCGTCAGGCACTCCAGAGGATGTAAAGCACACTACTTGTCCAGAGGAGCTCGCGGTGTGGTCAGCAGATATCACATCCGGCCTGGACGGCAGTGACATGCCAGAAGCTGGGCACGAGGGGCCTGGCAGAGAGGGCAGACCGGGGTGGGGGTGGGACCGGTTCCAGCCTAACGAGCCCCAGGACGACACCTGAGGTGGACCCCAAGGACACCCTCGTTCCAGGGGAGCGGAGGGTGGCGGGGAAGCCACCACGCCGTCGGGGACACAGAGGCTGCGACAGGGCGCGCCAAAGTGTCCGAAGCAAGTGTGGGCTTTTAATCAAAAGGTACTTGAAACCCCTCTCCTGCGAGTCTCCAGCTATACGGGAAGAGGGCTCAGACAAACAAGACAAATGGGCGAAGACGCTTGCCTGCTTTGTAACAGCTGTGACGCCCTGGGCTCCCGGTGTGACCCAGTGCAAGTGTCAGCTAGGGAACAGCCGAGGCCCTCCCAGCAGCGTCCCGGCCAGAAACGCCGTCCCGTTCGACACCACCCACCCACCGCCCCGTTTCTTTGGAAATCCTGTGAACATCTGTGGAGGATGCAGACGGAAGCCCCCTACCCGCCTGGCGCCCACCTTCTGCCTCTGCATCATGTTGAGCAGGTCTCCGAAGGGCGAGTCCTCGGGGTTGTCGAAGGCCAACAGGGCCAGCGTGCGTTCCATCTCGGTCAGGCACTCCCGGCTCTCCTCGCCCTGCTCAGCCAGCTGGGTCTGTGCGAACTCCAGCGCCGCCTCCGTCTCCCGCTGGCGGATCAGCTCGATCAGGTGCTGTTGCTGGTCGGGGCCCAGGCAGACGGGGTGAGCGCCAGGCACCTGGCCACTCGGCCAGTGACACCCCCGTGGTCGCGCCTGCTTCTCATGGAAAGGGCCTCTCAAAGGACAGAGTTGTCTAGCAACTCCGAGTTATTACATTTGCATTTTTAAAGCAAGAAATAGCTTCTGAGATACACAGAAGAGCAACTAACTCTAACCCCTTCCCCACGTCAATTAAAGCAACGTTCTATTAAGGCGAATTAGCCTCGTTACTTCTGAATCCCATAAAGAACCTTAATTTGTCAAGCATCCGTAAACCAGACTCACTTGTAGGTGGAAGTAAAGATAGCGGTTTGTGTCCAGAAGCTCCGGGTGGAGGCTGTTGACCAGTGCGATGGCCTCGGGAATCTGGCCTTCCAGTATCATCTCCCGGATTTTGATTCGCTCGTCGAGCGTTTCTAGATCAACACTAGGTTCGATCCCAGATTCCATCCGAAACTTCTCTGCTGCTTCCTTAAAGCCCTCTGGAAATGAAAACCATCCTCACTGCTCGGAAGGTCAGCAAGACATCAACGCAAAGCCCTTTTGTCTCCAGAAAGCCCACCGCCTTGAATAAAAAGCCTCTGCTATAACCGCACTTTCTTGGGGATCTGGGTTTAACACCTTTGTGACTTATCAGTTATGTCCCAGAAATGCAGACGTAGGACTTCATTTCCTTCCCCCCCACACCCCAAACGCTCTAACCTCCCAGCCAGGTGAGGACGGGTGCTGGTGGAGGGCTGCGGTCCAGGCCCAGTGCAGAGAAGCTGCCAGCCTGCTCCAGGGGAAGCAAGGCCCTCTCAGCCTGCAAGGCCCTGGCTACTCCCACTCTTAGTGAGTTTACAATTCTCTTCAACATCAGAGACTGATGGGAGGGGTGGTGGCCACTGGGAACTCACAGGAAGGAGACTGACTTTCTGGAAACATGTGGGTTTTCTCACCACGTACAGAGTTACCCTTTTGCTTCCCAGTGTCAAGGAGGACTGAGCGTTAGCCGCAGAGCATGTGCGTTTCCTTCCATATGCCCTTCCCCCTTTCTTGAGTTGGACACATCTTCTAGAAACAGTCCAGTATCATTTACCAGACTGGCCAGAAGAGGTTAATTACTTGGGTTTTAAATGTACTTCAGCACTTTCTTAATTATGCTGATCAATTGCAAAAACGTCAAAGGCCAAGAAACAGGTTTTTTCCTTAGGTCTCAGAGACCCGGAATCATGATCTCATCTCCGGAAGAGGATATCTCTTTAAATCCGTAACTACAAGTTTATCAAAAGAACACTGCATTTTCATGACGCCTGAACACAAGTGCACCACAAAACTTCAGTAAGTCCTGACTGTGTGCACAGAAAGGGATAAGGATGCCCAAGGGGCAGCACCCTCGTCACACCCCTTACCTGTGACCAAGTAGTTCATGATGAGACGGTTCATGTCTGCTCGCTGGACGTGTAAGTTATTGAGCTTTTCCATCCACTCATCCTTTGTGATTTCATCGGGTTTTTCTGTATAACTCATTCTGATTTATTTCTACAGGGAAAAAAGGTAGTATTTTAAGAATCGGTGAAGAATTCTATGACAATTGCGATCACTTCAGACATAAACACGGCGACAGAGCAGGAAGTAAAAGGGGGAGTGGGAAGATACTTAAAATGTGGAAGACAGCACATGCAAAGGGCCTGAGACTCAAACACAGATTCAGGGACCAAAGAGAAGGTTGGGGTGTTTGGAAGGTAGGATGAACGAGAGGAAGAGCCAAGGGTCTTAGGACCAGGAGGTCAAGGGTCGGCTGGGGTCCGATTAAGGCCCTACAGGACAAGGGGGATCTAGATGGACTCCCCTCTAAGCACGAAGGGCAGCCACGAGAGGTACAGGCTGAAGAATCACGTGCTGCGATGTGTGTTCTCCAGAGAAGCCCACATCACACCCCCTTCAGACTGAGAAAAATGAAGTGGTCTGACAACACCAAGTGTTCACAAAGACGTGGAGTTCTCCTGAACCCCTTTACCCTGCGGTCAGAACGGACCGCACAGCAAAAACACTTGGCATCGCTTTGCAAGGCTGCGCACATGTGCCCCTCACAGCCGGCTCTTCTACTCCTGGAGACTGAGACCCAGACACAGACGAGCCTGTCCACAGAGACACTGCTCGGGATGGCGACAACATGGAAGCCATCACCCGGATGTTCAGCCAACAGCAGCACAGACAAATGGACTGTGGTTCACAGGACCACAGTCCCATAGGACCAAAACCTTGGGGCAGGTGGGTTTCGGACTTCAGAACTGTCCAGGCTGCACAGACTATCTGCACATTTGACCACGTATCGTACGCCATCCCCTCTGTGGTGTGGGGCAGCACCCCACAAGCAGATATGATTTCTTCAGTGAAACGTATGAGGCCTCATACCAAGTGGAACAGAAGCTACTAAACAGCCTTTGGCAGGTGAGGTTTTGCCATCTAATAGATTAAAAAGAAAACCAAAAACTTTTGGTTTTCAGAGTTATGTGGATTTTAGAACTACTGAGAAGGGACTGTGACTGTATCCACGAAACAGGATTTACTAAAGCAAGTAAAATAAATGAATGTGACCACATGGGGGACTTGGAAACCAGCTGGACGAAGAGAGCAAGTCACAGCGGAGACCCCAGTGCGGCCGTTTGTAAAGAACAAAAGCAAGACAAGCTGTACAATGCTTGCTTAGCAGTAAATGCACTCATACGTTCGCAGCAAAACCGTTTTGCCACTGTTTTACGTAAGGGCACGAGACATGAAACTCAGGAGATGGTTACCAAGGAAAGGGGGCCCTGGGAGCACCAGCTGGGCTCTCGCGATGGGTGGTGAGCCCACCACCGTCCACGTCAGTTTTATCCTTTGTAACTGACATAGACGTTGTGGATATTACTTTATACATAGCAAAGCACATGCCAAACCAATTAAAAGAAATTAAAAGACAGCTCTGGTGCCCAGTGGACATGGGATGACCGTGGGGTGGTGAGAGCTGAGCAGGAATACCAGTGAGGAGCCACCCAAACAAGAGAGGACGGCAGCAGAAGAGCCACAGAGCACAGCCCATCAAGACTCTGTGCACGGAGCCAGGGCGCCTTGCTGCTGGACCCAGCGTGGAAGGATAAAAGAACGGAAGACTCAGGGACCATGGTGGGGTTTCAAGCTTGAGACCTTGCAGGATGGAGCCACAAATGAGGAGAGGAACAGGTCTGAGGAGCCGGGCAAGTTTGGGCTATCAGACCCACAGCTGGAGAAGTCAAGCAGGCACCTGGATTACAGGTCCTGAGCTCAGCGCTGGAAACAATTAGGGAAACATCCGCCACAAAATGACTGAAAGCCAAGAGTTCGCCAAAGATCGCCCAGGGAGAGAGTGTAGGTGGGGAAGCAAAGGGGTACAAGACAAAGTTCTCGGTCCGTGGGGGGATGCCATGCCCAACTCTAATCCGCAGAAGAACACTTGTCCTAAGACAATCAAGATGTGCTGTCCCTCACCCAAGGACCCATCTCTCCAAGCTACGCGCCGGTGGTGTAACTCACTCAGATCAAATTCTCAGTCCTGGACGACAGAGCGACGTTTGAAAAAGTAACAACTTTGGAGAACTGTCTCATTCTGTTTTGTGCAGGAAGAACTCAGCAGTTAAAAATCCCACAGACATAATTTAACATCCCATTGCGGACGGCGAGGAACACTTGCTCGCAAGAGCAACGTCCGGCCTCTGCAGCTCAGCCTCTGCTCGGACGCGGTTCCGGGTGGAAACGGTTCCCGTCGCAGAGACACCTGTGCGACGTGTCGAGAACTATCACCTCCTAGTAGGCGCCGCCTCGGAATGTGCAGACCTCCCTCGAAACGCGCTTCGTCAACAACAAACACCGAGTCTCGGCGCTCGGGCTCCGTCGCCTTAGGAGAAGGGGACATTTGGACCTGCAAACCCCGAGGGCGCCGCCTCCCCGGACAACGCGGCCCGATGACACCTGCTCGGACCCCCAACCCCGGAAGGCCCCCCGGCGCGGTCGGCCAGTCGGCGCACCCCCGCGGCCTGGCCCGTCCCCTTCCCGGGCCGCCTCGACCCCTCCCTGGCCCCGGCCCCTGCCTGACCCTCCGCCTCCCCGCCCCGCTTCGCCGCGCTCTCGCGGGGACGCTCCGCCCGACCGCCTGGGCCCGCCGCGGCCATCTTACCGTGAGGATCCCGCCTGCCGCGCTGCGCGGTCTCCGCGGCCGCTCGGGGTGCCGGCCCGGGCGGGAAAGGGGCGGCGGCGGCGCCGGGGAGGGGGAGGCAGAGGCGGGGGCCGCGGCGGAGGCGGGGAACGGGAGGGCAGACGCACCGGCGGCCGCCCCCTCAGCCACTTCCCGCGAAATCGCGAGATTGCAAGCCGACAGCCAATCAAGGGCTCTCGCGAGGGTGCGGGTCGCGGCGGCCGCCCGGAAGCGCGGGACTCCCGCTTCCGTCCTTGCGCAGAACTCCTCTCACGGCGCCCTGGCTCTACGGATTGGCGCGAGAGTCAAAAGGCGGTGGCCGCCTCTGGATAAGATGGCGGCCGTGGAGGCGTCGTTGTGGGGGAACTTCGAGCCGGGACGGCGACATCTGGACTGAGTCGGAGGCTAAGGTCCCAGCGTCCCTCCAGTCGTTTGTGTGAGCCCGAGGGCATGGGGCGGGAAGGGGGGACAGGCGCCGGTGCTCCGCGCAGCCCAGAGGCGGGGTCCTTGCCAACCCGGTGCTCGCCTTCGCGCAGGCCCGGGAGGAGCCTCCCGAACTCGGCCGGCGGGAGCTCTCGGTTCCGACGGTTGGGGCAGGTTCCCGGGCACGCGACCGCGGCGGGGAGCGCGCACCCGCTCGCTGCCGCCTGAGTCAACCCGGACGGGCCTGCCTTCGGGGAACCTGCCGGGGACCCGGGGGCCTTTTCCGCCTGTGGTCCCTGCGGCGCGGGGCCTAGTGGTTTTTCCCGCCCGTGATCCCTGCAGTCCCAGGCCTGGTGGTCTTTACAGCCCGTGATCCCTAAGCCGCGCTCGGGTTGGGCGGGGACTGCAGGCCTGTGCGACAAGGGCCCCGAGATGCTGCGGCCGGGACCTGGTGGTCGCGGAGACGCAGAAAGTCATTTGCGCGTTTATTTGGTTATTGCTGTCCGTCTGCTGGAGAAGAGTGCAGATTCCTTCAGATCAGGGTCTCGTTTTCCCGTTTCTGGAGAGTAAAGTTAAAAGATTTTGGAACCCTTCAGGAAGGAAATTGAGGGGCAGCCCTTTACTCCATCGAATGAAGTCCGGTGCCCTCCTGAGTTAGAATTCGGGGGTTAGTTGGTTTCCTGTGATTGCTGGGGAGTGAACTAAATAACGTGGAAGTGGTATGGGACTTCTTGCAGAAAGTAAGTGGAATTTGGCAAATAGGTTTGACAGTGACGACTAATTGTGGATATTTCCCATTAGGGTCAGTCAGATGAGCTAAATCTGCGGGTCCAGAGCCTTGAGCAAATCTATTTAAAACGCAGGCGCAACTGCAGTATGTGTCTGTAGTTACACCCTCTTCAAGTACTTAATCCTATAAACAACTTTAGAAGTCAACTTTATAATGGGCGAGGGGGTGCAGATTTTAAAAATTCTTTTCAAGGGAGCAGAAATCTGGTGCCCTAAGAGGCTAGAGAGTTCTAAAGAAGGTCCATCTGCACCTTCTGTGCGGGCCATAGGTTAATGGCCCGTCACCCCCAGAAGTGGTCCTGCACAGCCTGAATTCTGTCTAGATACCGGCTGCTTTTTGAAACCCACACTTCAGGCAGGATCATCTCTCTTTGTCCCTGGCTCCCTCTTCACACCCATCGGCAACTCTCCAGTTGCCTGTGTAGAGTGAGCACAGCCGAAAGACTCACCACTCCTACCCTGACTCTGGGCTCTCAGGAGCTGGGTCTGCGTGCAGCGCTCCTGAGGCCAACTCCTGGGAGTGGGGACACCATCCCGACAAGCAGGATGTCGTGCCACCCCTTCATATTCACGTGGTCCCTAAACGATTCCTTCGTTGCCTTCAGCACACCGTTCTATGTCACGGATGCCTGTTAGTGTGTCACAGTTCGCCACCACCAACACATGACCTTCATAAGAGCTGAAGCGGCTAGTATGTGGCAGGGATTCTGTAGATACTTGCTGAGAATGTGGAGGAATAGATGAGTGAGGGTGAGGACCTTCGCTAGAAGCAGTCTCAGCAAAAAAGGACAAAGGACGGGAAGTTAGTCCCAGTGGAGTGAGAGCAGAGGAAGAAGTCGAGAATGGCGCTCGGATGTGTATGTAGCCTGGTTGGTGGGGTCGATGGTGGCGCCAACTGAGGAAGAGCCGGCAGGGTGAGGAGTGAGATGGGAGGAGGGAAGGGGTGGTTAGGGGCCCAGGGTGGACCATGGAACGCTGGAGGGAACGATGAGGCTGGAAGTGCAGGTTTCTTGGTGACACCGTGAGAGTCCGTAAACGTATTACTTGGAGGAAGTCCGTGGAGAGGAGGAGCGGGGAGGAAGGGCCGGAGCGCTGCTGCCGGGCTCTCCAGGAGCCTCGGGGCGCAGCTTCCAGCAGAGCCACTGGCTGGGGCGGGCCACTTGATGTTCACCAAAAGCTGCCCTTGTGACAGGGCAAGAAGTTCGGTGAGCCGGTGAAGGCGGAAGATGTCAGATCGCGGTGAGCTGAGATGGGGTGGGGTGTCTAACACTGAGAGGCGCCTAGGGCCCTGCAGCATGTGTGCAGAGGAGCTCGCAGGTGGACTTGGTCACGGGAAATGCTAAAGCCATGGGGTTTGATGGCTGAGGGGGAGGCCGGTGTGTCGGAGAGAACCCTGGGCTTCGGGCTTGTGCCTTTGGGTTCCCAGGGCCGGGCCGCCACTGAATGGGGACACCAGAGGAGGGCTGGGATCAGCGGGGAGCTCAGAAGTCAGGAGCTCGTTTCGCATGCGTTAGGCTTTGCAGTGCGTTTGAGGCATCTAGTGGAGAGGTTAGGGGAACAGACTAGTGGATAGTAAAGGACAGCCGCACGGCCAGGAGGGCGTGAGGCCCCGGATGAAGAGTACGCAGTGAAAAGAGAGACGGCCTGGGCCGAGCCCTGAAGACACCCGCATGCAACAGGGGAGCGGGGAGCAGGAAGCAGCTGGGGGTGCAGGGCCACGTTGGTCATCATCTGGGGCAGTGAGCAGGTTGACCAAGATTTCAGCCCCTTGGGGTGGTTGACTGACTTCGTGATAGGAAGGCAGGGGCCCAGAGCTTCTGCTCTTCTCCAAGCCCTGATGGAGAGTTTCATTCTGACAGATTAACAGTTCTTTTTTCTCTCTCTTTGTAATTGGTTTTCTTTTCTTTTTTTTTTTAATTGAGGTATAGTTGATGTACAATATTATATGTTCCAGATGTACAAGGTAGTGATTCACAGATCAGCAGTTCTTTAAAGAGAGATGTTAAGGTTTATTAGTTTTGAAAGAGCAGGCAAGAGTTTTTAAAAAAGGAAGTGCAGGGCTTCCCTGGTGGTGCAGTGGTTGGGAGTCCGCCTGCCGATGCAGGGGACACGGGTTCGTGCCCCGGTCCGGGAAGATCCCACATGCTGCGGAGCGGCTGGGCCTGTGAGCCATGGCTGCTGGGCCTGCGCATCCGGAGCCTGTGCTCCGCAGCGGGAGAGGCCACAGCAGTGAGAGTCCCGCGTACCGCAAAAAAAAAAAAAAAATTAAAAAAAAGGAAATGCGTTTTGAGAATAAAATACACAGTGCTCCTTTAATAAAATCCTGGACTGTTCAACAACCTGGGTATCAGCCATGTTTTACAGAATTGCAGTATTTTGGAGGGCGTTTCTGTCTTATTCTCATACCCTCAAAGCATAAAATCAAACCCCTACATGCTGGAGCTCTGCTTTCCAGGGGATTTGGCAAAGCAACCCTGATTCTTCAGGATAAGGTATAAGCTGATTGATTGTTGCTGCTGGGAATCGTTACCACAAGTGGGCAGTAAACTCCAAAAAGTCAGTTCCCATAGCCTTAGCTTCACACGGTATCTTGTCTTCAGTTTCTCTGTGAAGCTGTTGGAAGAAGGAAGACTGTTGTTACTGTTTAGTTCTGCTGCATGTATTCAAGACCCTGTGAAGCACGTGTAATGGGGTCTGAGGTGGTCGCCTTCCCCCTCCTTGCGGGATTGTATTTCCCTTTCTCGATTATATCACTAAATCAGAAAGCACTGGTTTCGTCATAAGTTTCTTTGGATGGGTAAAGTAATATTTTAGAGTAATAGTTTTCTTGACCTTTTAACTCCTGCAGAGGTTGTAACGTAAATTGAGTCCAGCACGGTGCCACCTGAACCGCTTGGGGTGGGGTGGGGGCCGGACGGAGGGGCACAGGCAGCGTGCTCACAAGGCTACCAGTCAGTGCGCTGCTCGCAGACTGTCTCTGCTGAATTTGACCCTTCCCTTCACACCTGGCTGGTTAGGGCTTTGATGCACACATCGGAGATCCATACAGACACATGCACGTGTATATATAAACGCCTGTAGCGTACCCGTGCGTAGCTGTATATCTGTGTATGCTTTGAGGGGTTTCTGGTTTCTGTTGGTTTTGGTGGTTTTGTTTTTGCGTGAGCCCAGTTCTGATCACATGTCTGACTTGGGAGACGGAAGCACTGAATGAAGATGAGGCATTTTTTCAATCCATACCCACGCGTTCTTTTAAAAAACACTCGCCAAATTGATTTTCTTTTTTGACTTTAAAGTCCTCTTATATTTACTCTTTTAAATGTTTTTACTTTCCATTGAACGAGAGGAATTTTGTATGTCTGACAGACTCCCAAGATTTGTCACTTTTCTGTGTAGCTGTAAAAGGCAACGTTCTTGTCCTCCTACCTTCTGTAGACAGATTTGGGAGATCCTGTTTCTCCTTGGGTTTCTAAATTTCAGAAGCAGTTGGTTCAATTTGGAACTCAAAACTATTTTGGTATTGAAAAGGGTAACTTATGGGTATTGATTTCATTGAAATCAGGGATACCCCAGAATAAAACCTTTTGGGTATCCTTTTGAAATTCCTAATAGCTCAACCTGTGTTACTCTTGTTGGTATTTTTTTCAAATACTCTTTTCTCTCTTTCACCATTTTGTTTTTGTGACCCAGGCAAGAGCAGGAATTTATACATTTTTTTCTCTTTTGGACAAATCCAGAAAGCCACTGTTAGATCTGACTTTCAACTATCTTTCACTTTTCAAGTATTTTCTTTCAGAAAAAACGAATCTCTTAAATTGTAGGCGGTACAGCTATTTGTCGCTGTGTGCCTGCCCCTGAGGCCCCACCGGCCAGGTGAGGGCCGAGGACTGGTGTCAGCGGCCCTGCCCTGGGCCCTCCCGTCTCAGTTGACTGTTCTCTCCCAGCCTGTGGAGGTTCCTGCTCACCAGCTGCCCTAGGAATTCGGTTCAGATCTGTGGGCTTGTTTCTCCCTTTTCCTGTTACGTACTTTGTGGTGTGATGAGGGTAAATGGTGTATCTGGGCACAGTGCGGTGGTGGATCCAGTACACCAAATGGTGTTTCTGCTTTACTCTTAAACTGCTTTTCTGTCAAAATCTGTGAAAGGCGTTGATTTTTCTGGCTTTTTCATTTGGTGTGTTCCTTTAGAGACTGCTAAGAGATGAAACGAACCAGAAAAGAAATACACTTTTTATGCCTTATACTTTTTAAAGCATTTCTTCTGAAGTTAACTTTATTTACTTTTCACTAAACTCACGGGAAGAAGTAGATGTCTCAGAGTTACAGGAACCACCCTGAAAGGCAGGAGTAACAAGCGTTGTTCTGACGTCTGAGCCCTGCAGCCCATGACCCCTGGGTCAGAGGGCACCTGCGGTAGCTATTCTGAAGAAACCCTGAGGGTTTTCCTCCAAACTGCTGGCGGAGGCTAGGGAGGAGGAGCTAACGGGGGTCCCACCTTGACTTTGCCCCCTGGCTTCTTCTCTCCTCCCTGGCATCTCTCCTCTGCCCCAGGCCTGGGTCTGAGTTTGGGTCCAGGTTCACTGGGGACCTTGCCCAGGGCCAGGCAGTGGCCCCACCCTAGACCTTGACTACCCAGCCCCTTCTCTGCCTGCCTGCTGGGAGGGCGCTGGCTTGCTTGCTTGCCTTTGAATTCCAAATGAGAGTAGCAGTAAAGCTGCTTGGCTGTCACCTCGCCCAGACGCACCTTGCCTTGTCTCTCAGGGTTGCACTTGACTGCAAGGAGAGGGGTGCTCTGCTCAGGACCCAGCTTGCCAGTAGGCTTTAACTCAGGGGTGAGAAGAGGCTGAACGCCAGGAAGCGGTCTTGTAAAAGGATTGCTGACTTTTCCAGATGTGCTTTTCTGCTTTTATAAATTTCCTCCGAATTGTCCATGGGTATTGGTGGCAGGACCTGGTGTCCACACACGTTGGGCAAGCACCAATCATACATTTTCTCAAAGACTGAAACCCCCTTGAGTCCTGGAAGCCTATTTAGCTCCCTGCTCCCTCCTGCCCTCTGAGCTACTCGTGTTGTCCCCTGAACTTTGGGATTTTTCTTTGTGTATTTGGGGTATTTAGGAAAGAATCTGAGACAACTGGAGACTCCTTTTTAATCTGTTTGTTCCTCTGGGTATAAGGTTGTTAGGAGAAGGTATTCCTTAGCTAGTAGACTTCAACTAAAAAGTATCCAAACTGAAGTTCCAGAAATGCCTTTTTTACCAGGGAAGAGCAGCTCCCGTGAGGAGTGACAACAGGTGAGCTGGAGTTACCTGAAGAGGTGGGAGAAGGGCGAGGGCCTGACTCCTCCCACAGGTGGCAGGTGCCCCTGAGCCTGGAGGCTCATGTTCAGGGCTAGCTCCTGCTGGGAGATCAGAAAGGGAGGCGCAGTTGCAGGGCTGGTGGGGGTACGGTTTCCTTTCCTTTGCTGCCCGAGAGCCCTCCTGAGCCCCCCAGTACTGCAGTGATACAGCCGGAGCTTCCCCTCTGGGCCTCCCTTCTGTCCACTGGGCTTTCCACCCAGAGCTTCCTCCTGTTCCACTGGCAGCCCGGTCCTCTGTGTCTTTCGTGCGTCCCAGCACCTGCCCGAAGCTGCAAGCCAGTTAAAACCTTGTAGAAAGACATTACTGCTGGGTTTGCTTCATGTAAAGATTTTCAGCTAAAGAGGCTGGGTGGGGTTTCCCCATTGCGACTCCCATTTAGGGAGCCCTTTGCAGGGAGGCCTTCTGTGAGCTTCCCCTGCACCCCAGCATGAGTCCCATGTTACACACAGCCTACCCACTTACACACTGTTGGTTCAAGCCAGTTCCAACTCTGTCTGGTTTATGAACTTCTCATACACCCATCTGGAGCAAACCTGGAGACAATCAAGATGCTAAGAGCGCAAGATTCATACTTGGGAGAGGCCGTGGAAGCAGTCCTGATGGAATCACATCAACAGAAACAAGCTGTGTTGGATTCCTTTGAAGAAAACGGACAGTCTGCGAACCTGGCAGGCCGTGTGATCTTCAGAGATGTTTATTTAGAAGCACACCTGCTCCCAGGCCCCTGGTTCTCACGGAAGCACCTGGCAGTCCTCTGTAGAGTCACGGGTGGAGCTTTACTGCACACAGGGCACTTTTCTGCTTTTTGCCCAGCGGTTCCTGCTACTAAGGAATGTGGAAGCAGGGAGCTGTAGCGGCAGCGATGGGGACAAAGGCCCTCGGCCGGGGAGTTACTGTCTTCGGGGGCCATTGTCCACTGTCCCAAGGTAGCAGGTGTTTCCCCTCTGAAGCCCGTTTGTTGAGTATTTGGGGATGGACAAGTGCCCTGCAGTCCTCGTGGGCAGGTGTGCCCGGTTGAGTAGGCGGGGGCGGCCCGGGCACTGAGCTCTTTGGCCCGTGGGGAGCGGGCTCGAGTCCCAGAGAAGCTGGGAACGCAGTCTGGTGGGAAAGGAGCGATGCGCCTTGCTCCTCCATCCTCTTCCCGGCCCCTTTTGGGGCCCGGGGTGGCCAGCCGACTGGAGCCGCGCCGCCTCTGCTCTCAGCTTTGGCCCTATGGCTCGGGAACAGCGCGGCGCAGGGCAGGGGCGGGGCCTGGGCCGGGCTCCTTCCTCCGCCAGCCGCGCGGAGACGCTGTTCTCGGGGCGCGGCCGGCTCCTCTACCCGCCGCGTCTCGGTGGCCGGCGTCTTCTATTCGCTCAGCGCGGGCGGCCCCTCTACCCCCCGCATCTCGGTGGCCGGCGTCGACCCCGCCCGCCCACTCTGAGGAGCTCGGAGGAAATGGCTGCGAAATCTTGGAGGCCTGCGGCCCGCGCAGTGAGTGGCGGCCGGGGCGCCGGGCGGAGGGTCGGCCGCTGCGAGGCCACATAGGGACGGGCGGGGGTGGCGGCGCCCGAGCCCGGCCCGCCCGGCGCCGCAGGGCCCGCGCCCAGCCGCGCTCTGTCGAGCTGAGAAGATGGCGGCGGCCGCGGGGAGGGCGAGGGGAGGGGGGAGGGACGCGCGGGCCGTGGGCAGGAGCGGGGGGGCGGTGTCGGGGGGCGCCGGGGCTGCCGGGCAGGGTCCACTCCGCGGGGTCCGGCCCGGTCCGCCCGCCGCGGGCGTGTCCTGGGGGCTGGGTTACGGTGTGGACGACTTGAGAGGTGCGCGAGCAGGACGCCGCCCGGTGACCCCCCAGCGGCAGTGCAGGAGGAGGGCGATGCTTTTTCCTAGAAGTTCCTGGTCTCGCTGCTGGTGCGTGGAGGAAGTGATTCTGTTTCAAGTAACTGTGTAACGTAGGATTGAATCCCCCCCTCCGTTTTTTGTTTTTTATCAAGTGTCTAGTTGCTCTGGACACCTTAAAGGAGATGAAGTTTCATTCTGGTTTTTTTTTTTTAAGTGTGGTTCTTTTTGCTTTTATTTCGCTTGATGGTTTTGGTTTCTGGTCGACTATTCCTGTAAAGAATAACATTTCGATAGTTGTGTGATATTTGATGCTATAGGAAGCAAAAAAGGCCTTCAGAAAATCTGTTTCACTCTTTTAAAGAGTGTGTGCCTAGCCATAAAATACGGATTTTTAGCTTTTATTGTGCGACGTGTCGATTTGATGTAGGACACAAATTTGTGTTATATCTTATCTTCTGGTCAACCTCAGAGTAGAAAGGGGCAACGTTCACCTTCCACCGGAGGTGTGCCCGGCCGGGCTCACCAAAGACGGGCTCACGTCTTTGGGGCTCAGATCCCACGCCCTCATTTGCTCACTTTTCTTTCCCCCTCGGTTGCTCCCCCGCCAGGTTGGGAAACTCTGGAGGTCAGGGCAGGTTTTCTGCTCTGAATCCAGCACTTCAGTCAGTGAGCTTAGAGTTAGGACCTTAGAACGACAGCACCTGAGCTAAGTTGAAGATACTCTTTAATTCGTGTTTTGGCCTTAGATAATATCCATATAATTTGCACATTGGTGGAATGAGATTTGAACCTCATGTACTTGGAATAGTATTTTGCAGGAGGGAAGGGCGGATATTGAGATCTTTTCAGTGTGCTCACATAAGCTCATTACCCATAGCTTGGTAAGCGGGAAGCTGAGCCTCCACTTGGCACCAGCAACAGCTCGAAGTGGGCATTCCACCAAGGTTGACCCTGTTCTGGGCAGTTGATGTGTGCTAATTCGTCTCAGTGAGTAGGATGCTTCTGTACCTGTTCTAACCTCCAAGAAGCCAAAGCACCTTTAAGGAGCTTGCCCAAGATCGCAGAGCTGGGTTCTAACCGGGCCGTTGGGCCAACCCCAGACAAATGTTCCATGATTTCCCCAGAGCTACGTAGTCCCTGGCTTCATGTTTCCAAGAAAGGTGCTTTAGCCATGGACTGTTTTTTCAACATCTTTATTGGAGTATAGTTGCTTTACGATGGTTTGTTAGTTTCTGCTTTATAACAAAGTGAATCAGGCACGTATCCCCATATCTTAGCCATGGGTTTTAAGGAAGTAAGATCTGTGACCTTTAGAACGATTTCTCGTTGTATTCAACAAATATTTATTGCATCCTGTGTGCCAAGCACCCTGGTTGTAGCAGGGACCAGAAAGGTGGCCTTCCCAGCCCTGGAGACGTGTGTAATGGGGACCTGTGAGGGTCGGCAGCCATGTCGCTGGAGCCTGGGGCCCCTTTTTGGCACTTGAGGGTGGCATGTATTGAACATATACGTCTCCACGTCTAGTCCTCTACCTTCCCATCTTAACACGGCAGACGCCTCAGGTGTCACCTGGGGAGGCCCAGCCACAACCCTGTTGTGAAGCATTCTGCCTAATGCATTTCCTGAGCACCTTCTGTTTCCTAGCTGCCCATGTTCTTGCAGGCTTACGTTAACAGTGAGTTTAGGACTAAGGTGTATCTTTAATTTACTACTGATTTTCCATCGAGAACTGTCTTCTATTAGTATTCGATTAAATTCAGGCTGTTTCAGGCGAAGCGAGTTATGCTCTGATAAGAAAGGGTAGAATGAAAAGTTGGGCAGTTGGCCGCTCCCCTGATTGTCTGCTGTTACCGGCGGTGACCATGTACGCGTGTGTGAGCATCACAATGGCTTGTTGAGGAACTGTGTCACTGGGGCTTGGACACGGGGCGCCCAGTGCTTCAGGTGGCCCTTCGTGTGGATGGGGTTTGTCTTCTTGGTGAGGAAGGGAGGGTTTGGAGTGGGGACTTGGCTCCCGTTTTCTTTTTGGCGGTGGAGTTGTGGGTCCTGCTGTTGATGCTGGAAGTCTCTGTGACTGACCACAGGGTGCCTTATTGGCTTGGAGCCCCTTCCCTGGCAGCCCGCGGACTGGGTCTTTTTAGTGTGTGTTTCCCAGATGTTCCAGGTCCTGATTGTTTTTTATTTCTGTTAGCATGATGTGTTTTACCTTTTTTATACACGTGTTGCAAGCTACCAAGTGACTTGCATTTGGCTCTTACAGAGCCAAGGTTGAATGTTTACAGGTCAGCTCACTGTTGTCCTTGGGTCCCGTCCAGTAGAGGCCTGATTTCTCATACACCTGGTGGCTTCAGGAAGTCCTTTAAGAAAAACGTTCCTTAAACAGTCCCTTTTGCATTTTTTCTTATTTAAATGGTGGCGTCAGGTACAGTGGAAACCTAATGTTACTCTCTTTATGGCCAGCATCAAATGATGTGTGTTAATTCCACTGCAAAGGCTCTGTGATTAACAGTTAATGGACATGTACTATTTGGGAAGGAGGAGGCCTAACGGTCTACATTGAGCTCCCTTGATCTTAAGTGCCCACACTTCCTGGAGTCTCTTGCTTAGGCCTTTTTTTTTTTTTTAATTCCAAACTCTATTTTATCCCCCTGCCCGAGCATGCGGGCAGTGGGATAAACTTTGTTTTCTACGCCTGAGTCTATTTCTGTTTTGTTATAAGTAAGTTCATTTATGTAAATTTTTTTAGATTACACATATAAGTGATATATATTAGTCTTTCTCTGATTTCATTTAGTATAATAATCTCTGGGTCCATCTATGTTGCTGCAAATGGCGTTTCATTCTTTTTTATAGCTGGGTAATGTTTTGATGTATACATTAACCACATCTTCTTTATCCATTTCATCCATCAGTGGACATTTAGATTGCTTCCATGTCTTGGCTATTGTGAATAGTGCTGCAGTGAACATTGCGGTGCATGTATCTTTTCAAATTAGAGTTTTCTCCAGATACATGCCCAGGAGTGGGGTTGCTGGATCATGTGGCAGCTCTAGTGTTTTAAGGAACCTCCATACTGTTCTCTTCATTTTATTTTTTGAGTAGTATGGTTGACCCTTGAACAACATGGGTTTGAACTGTCTGGTTACACTTACGCAGGGACTTTTTCCAGTAGTAACTACAGTACTACACAATCTGCGGTACACGGAAGCCAAGTTAAACACAGGAATTGGATGGGAGTCCAGTTCCTGCGTTGTTCAAAGGTCACCTCTAATTTTGAGGGTAAGTTGTTATGTGAAGTTGAATAGGTAATTGTACGCATTTTAATAAGAATTGTTGTAGCCATGATTGTAAAAACTACTTAGTAGGTGTGATTATCTTGTTTGTAATTTGTAAAGCAGATGTTTCTCTCTTGAGTGTCAAACTTAGGTGCTATGGTTTTGTTTTTCATATGCTGATAGAGACACTCCAGAGGTATTTAATACACCTTCACAACAGGAAGGTAAATGAGGTTTCCTCCCCAATGTAAAGATAGCTGTACGGTGTTTGGGTTGCAAAAATAAGTTTATAGAGAGAGAAAATTAGGATATAAAGAAAGGATATAAAATATGAAAGGATAGAAAGAAAGCAGAAACCCCAGAAATGGCACCATTTGGAAGCCCAGTTACAGCTGTGGATGTGTTTGTGAACTTGGTTGGGGTGGGGTGGGGGGGTCAGGATGTGCTGGGAACTGTTACCTGCTAGCTTCGCTCAAGGGTGTGGGGCTCTTTCCATGGCAGGGGCTGTAGAGTTCATCATCCTTTAATTACAGTTTTAAAGAATTGCATCACATGGCTGTTTCTGGGTTTTTCTCAAACTGGTCTCCTGGTGATGGACATTGGTTTGTGTCCCTTAGTTTAAAAAAAAAAAAAAAAAAAGGCATGCTGGGAGCGCCCTTATAAACGCACCTGCACTTCCCTAGTTATCCCTGGCAGGTCACAGTGAAGCAGTCCCACCTGGCCGGGTGGAACAGAGGTGCTGCCTGCTCTGTGCCGAGCATGGAAGGGGCTCTTTGTAGATATTTGCAGATTCTCCTGTGAGGGCCTGTTTTCCCAACTACTCACCAGCAGACATTGTCATTTTAATAAATGACACAGGCTGTTTATCATAATCTGACTGGCACTTGACACGATGGAGTTTCACAGTTGTCCCCATTTCCCTGGGCAGCACACCTAGCTGTTAGGTTTGCAGTTGGGGTTGAAGGCAGGGACGCCCTGGTGTGAAGCCTGCCTTCTTCCGTGGTGCTGCCCCTTGAGCCTCTCAGCCCCCTGTCTGCTTATCAGAGGACTTACCCTACTTGTTAGTGTGTGGGTGTGGTCATGCTGTGGTCAGCAGAGGAGGACACTGGTGGCTGCCTTGGTCAGGACTGGGGATGCTGAGCCGGCACAAGGAGTGGTACCCCTGAGATGCCCCCCGTGCCCCATGGACACAGGGCTAGGTCAGTGCTAGCCATTGACTCTTCAGGTTTGTTAGATTGTAATTTAAACAGTATTTGTGTTTTTAGTAGTAAGGTGGCTCTCTTCTGCACTTTCCCCACCCGGGCAGTGGGCAGGAGTTGGGGAAGCTGCCTCAAGTTGAGCTCTGCATGGATCTGTAAAAATCAGTACAGAAAATCTTGTTTTTATTTAATAACTGCTTTATTTAAGCTTGGACCTTCCCCACTGCCCCCCAAAGCTAGACATTGGCCTCTTCTAATCTCAGAGAAAGAAAGGAAGATTCCAGCTCAAGTATACAGTTTAATTCTTGACTTCTGCATTTCCAAGGTCTCCAAGCATTATTTTTGCCCCTTGGCCTGTGGCATGAGATGCAGCTCCACTCATGAAGCAGATACTTGTGAGGCAGCAGCAGGCCTTTGGTTTTTCCCTCCAACCATTTTCTCTTTGGACTTAGGTGGCAGTCCCTCTGAATGCTGCAGTTTCGTAATTGGTGCCTTCTCATCCGGGGAGAGGTGGGGAGGGTCTGGGAGAGCAGCCTCCTGGAGCGTCACTGTCACGGCCCATCAAGAGCAGCCCCTTGACGTTGCCAGTAGTGTCAAGTCTGTGGTGGTGGCCATTCTCAGACTGACCCCTTTACACCTAAAATTAACAAGGACCCCAGAGGGCTATTGTTTACGTTGTATCTATTGATATTTCCCATATTTGGCATTAAAAATGAGACATTTAGGGGCTTCCCTGGTGGCGCAGTGGTTGAGAGTCCGCCTGCCGATGCAGGGGACGTGGGTTCGTGCCCCGGTCCGGGAATATCCCACATGCTGCGGAGTGGCTGGGCCCGTGAGCCATGGCCGCTGAGCCTGCGCGTCCGGAGCCTGTGCTCCACAACGGGAGAGGCCACAACAGTGAGAGGCCCGTGTACCGCAGAAAGAAAAAAAAAAGAGAGACATTTAAATTTACTTACTTAAAAATAATAACATAAATGACACTTTATGGGAACTATGTTCCAAAACAAAAACAATTTAATGAGAAAGGTAGTGTTGTCCTAGGGTTTTGCAGCTCTCCAGAACGTCTGGCTTAAGCGACAGTAGCCAGATTCTCTTGTCTCCTTCGTCCTATCTCTGTCATTTGGCTTCTGAGAAACCACCACATCCGTGCCCTTAGTGTTGTGCAAATAGTTTGCCCTTGGGGGGGCCCTCCTGAAAGGCCCGGGGGCCACACTTTGAGAACCTCTGCTCTGGGTCATGGTTAGAAATGCTCTTGTTGTTGAGAAATGGGAATTTAAAAAGGCAGTTGACTCTGAACTTGTAACACCTGGGGAAATGGGTTACTTTTAAGATAGGCAATGTTTTCAGGGGGCCCTCAACCACGTTCTTGCTTTTTGGGAAAAACGTGGAATATCTGGCTAGTTTGTGGTCCCTAGTGAAGAGGGTTCAGTGCACACGTCCCCCTCAAAGTGGACCACCTGGAACCAGAGCCCTAGAGTACAGCCGGGGTGCGCTCTGGGTGAGGAGGCCCCAAGGGTCTTGCGGCCTGAGGGAACGGTGGGTGGCATTTTGCCTTTATCGTAGGCTGTCCTCACCCACAGCCTCTCACCGGATCCTTACCAACAGCTCTTGCTGCAGTGAGACACGGTGCGCCGGGCCTGCACTGGGTGCTACGGGTGACACGGGGATCTGGCAGCAGTGCCCCCGTGGGCGCTGGAAGGGAGTAGCCAGCCCGGGTGCACTCGGGGCCCAGACAGACCATTGCGGATATGAAAGCGATAGGGTGAGCAGTTAGGGGGGCGGAGCTGGAGGATCAGGGTCCCTAGGAAGCAGCCCCTGAGGTGCCCAGCAGGGCTGACTGTCCTGGGGAGCGACTTACTGTGCCCAGGGTCCTGTCTGTGACCCTCCCCCACTCCCGCCTCACAGTCACACCCTCTGTCTTGGTTGGGGAAGGAGAGGGGAGGCTCCCTCTTGGGGGCCCATCCCAGTGTTGTCCTGGGTATTTAGCCAGACCTGCCCCATGCAGACTCTGTGAGGACAAGAGCCTGTGCAGTTCAGAGGGGCCCTAAGACCCTGGCAGGAGCCTTGTCTTACAGGCACCAACCCCAGGGTGTAGGATTCAGATAGTCCCTTGCCAGTGTCTGAAGCCATGTTTTCTTGTTCCTTGAGAGACAAGAGGGAGCTGCCTCAGTCCCCTCGGGCTGCCGTGGCAAGGACCACAGACTGGGAGCTTTTGCACAGTGGACTTGATTGCTCGCAGCTCTGAAGGCGGGAGGCCCAAGGTCAGGATGCCGGGGCAGTTGGGTCCCGGTGGCAGGGCCAGGTGAGCTCTGGGGCCTCTTTTCCAGGGCAGGTATCCCATTCAGGAGGGCTCTGGGGGCACAAACGTGCAGACCACAGCAGGAGTCCATCCAAGGTAGCAAGTGGTTTCGTAGAGAACAGGGAGAGCCTCGTTTCCTCCACCTTAACCTGGACGCATTCAGGTGGCTCTGCTGGTTGTTCCTGAAGCGCTTTTGGAGAGCTGCCCACCGAGGTCACAAGCCTGTGTTTTCACTAGGAAGTGGATAGAGAGAAACCAGAGTGCCCACTGCCCACCCGCAATGGGGGAGCTGGGGTCCCGGCCTCACCAGAGCTTGGCCGAGGCACCAGTCCTGGCGAGCTTTTAAGCAACAAGTTTTACTTTTTGTCTGCACAGACCTGTAAAGCAAAAACACCTAAGAAATTTTGAACAGCAGGTGGTTCCTAGATTTCTCTCTGTAGTTACTGCTTGAGAAGCTCACCGTGCTGTGGGTCCTTTTGCTTCAGTGGAATTTTAATAATGACAGTGTTACTTGGAAAGCAGCATACTTTGGATTGGCCACCTAAAGGACTGCAGTGCCACTTGTGCAGTCGAGTCAGGATGAGCGTGGGGTAGCGTGGGGTCGCTGAGAGGGAGTGCTGCCAGGTCGGCAGAATGTCGTGTGTCCTCTCAAATTCCTGGACGTGCCCTCGTTAGTGACTATCCCATTAATAAAAACGGAATTGTGAAAGAGGCTTTAATTGGGAAAGCTTGCGTTTTTAAGTACTTCATAGAACTTTCAGCATCTTCTCAGTCCCTCCTCATCCCCAGCAAAGGATTCGTCATGAGACGGAAGACTCTTAACGTGAAATATCAGTAACTGTGAACTTTGGCCCAGCCTGTTAGAACCATAAATTGAGTTAGCAGAGTCCGAAATAATGAGGTTATGTTGTAGCATTGGATATAAATTGTGACCGGCAGGTTAGAATTGTTTCAAAATTAAAATTGTTAGCTTTGAATATTGTTTTGGGGGTGTGAGATTCGGAGGACCACCTTGTTTTGCTGCTAGGTGGGCAGGACAGGTGTGCGCTTGTGTGTTATCTTTTTGAGAAGCTGCAACTGTTTTCTTGTGTTTGTTGTGCTGTGAAAATAGGAGCTTCATTGTGGTTATGTATTATATTTTAAAGTATCTCAGAGAAATTAGTCTCCAGTCCATAGAACTAAACATCTTCAAATGGGTAAGAGGCGGTTACTTACCCGTCACGAGCTTTGTAGAAGTGGAGCCTTCAGATTTACGTGGTTGTAGAGTTGGGCATCACTCACGTTTGGGGAGCGTATTTTTGGTTTTGCTCTAAAGAAAATCACTTCTGGCAGCTTAATGTTTTTCAAGGGTTGGATAGTCTGAAGGGAAAATGAAGTGGTGGTTTTAGAACAGTTTTGTGGAAGCAAATGTTTCCTCTCCTCTGACACTGAAGTGCGGATATGTGTGACTGCTTGGCGTGTATCCAGCATGTTCTTGAGCTACCGGAAACGGTGTGTTTTGAAACCCTTTGGAGGCTAAGAGCTCAGAAGCCCTGTCCAGGGTCACAGTCGGCCTCGTGAGCCGGCCCTGCCGGGTCGGCGTTTGCACTGCTGGCACAGAGGTTCCTGGTAGCGCCCCTGAGGGGCCAGAGGGGCCTGCAGCCGGGGGCCGCAGAGCATCACCGATGGACTGCATTTTTCCAGGTGGTGTGTGGCAGGCATTTTCTCGAAGATGCACAGTGTGAGACTGGAGGAAAGTAACTGACAATGTTTGTTACAGATGACAAAATTCCAGCTTTAAACGAAAGTTAGCATTTTGAAAAGCTTCTATCTGCCACCCTGAGCTTGATGGCTTCCCAGTAATGAAAGACATTTCAGGAGATGGGCGCTAACGTTAACAGATGCGTCTCATGTTGTCTAATGAAATGTGCCAGCGTGTGGACTCTGCATGTGTCCAGCTGGCCACCGTGCACACAGGCAAAAGATGTTTTCAGAGTGCGTTACGACCCAGGAAGGTGTGGAGCATTCATGGACGTGGTTGCAGATTCGTGTCACAACTACTTTTCATGTAAATGCGGCCTGTCGAGGTTTGATGTGGTATCAGGGAACATCCACAATTCTGAAAGCCTTTCTCAGGTTTAATTTTGGAAATACATATCCCACATAAGCAACCGCTCTTTGGGGTCCTCAGTTTTTAAGGGTATAAAGGGACCTCAACAGCAAAAAGTTGGAGAGCTGCCTGGGAGGTGGTGGGCTGCTTCCTGCCCTTGGGTGGTCTGGGGGAACCTAAGGTTTCATGTTGGTATTCGTAGGTCTGCTTAGGAAATGGAGCAGTTTTCAGCTGAGAGGACATTTGCACTTAGAAATGTAAAGATATAAAACTATCTCAGTGCATTATGTTCGCCTCCAGGTTTTCTTTTTCCCAGTTTCAGGGATGCCCGCCCACCGTTCTTTTTCTCTGGGGAAACGTTGTTACTAGTATGGTGTGACCACCGTTTGGTGACCTGCTGTTGTGTGTGGACCCACATTTTAAGTTGTGTTAGGAGCATAACACAATTTTTCTTTTTTAACTTTTGCCTTCATCATAGGGGTTTGTTTTTGTTTCATGACCTGAAATTTTACATTAGAATTTCTGGGAAGAAATTATGAAAGTGATCTTGCAAATGTAAAATCAAAAAAAAAAATGAACCAAAATGAACCAGATTATCTACAATGATATGATCTATTCTGAATAAAGTACTTCATTCCACTTAACAGAAATAACTGGATTTTCCTTTTCTGATTATTCAGAACTCAAATCCAGAGGCATGGGGTTTTTTTGGGGGGGGGGTTCATATTAACATAAATTTTAAAAACTTTTTAATTCCTGAGAACATCGTAATTTCTTTGCTTTTATAAATGTTCACTGTTGTGAACAGTTTCTCCTGAGAAGTTTCTCGTTTTGAGATGGGTTGACCACATGTGAGAGAGGTGGTGGCCATGGGGGGGCGGGGGTGACCAGAGTGAGATGGTCGCTATCTCTTTAAAAGGAGGTGGGACGGAATGTTTGCTCTGAGGTCACCAAGGAGACCACAGTTACAGGGGAGGCAGTTGGTGTGAGGTGAGGAAGAGGTGAGCTGCGGGCAGGGAGTCCTGGGTCTAGAATGCGAAATGTGTTAAAATGTTAACATCGAGGACTTACCTAGAAACAGAGACACGTTTGTGGAGCAAACTAGGTATCGTGATTGAATGAGGGCACAGGAGGAGAAACGTTCTTTAAATATGTAAATACACGTAGATGAGCTGTACCACGGTGATGTTCAATAATCATAACATTAGTCCTCTGAAATCTCTCTTAGATTTTTAACTAAAAGGATGACATAGGTATAGTGTTCTAGGGCTTCCTTGGTGGCACAGTGGTTAAGAATCCGCCTGCCAAGGCAGGGGACACAGGTTCGATCCCTGGTCAGGGAACTTAAGATCCCACATGCAGCGGAGCAACTAAGTCCATGTGCAGCAACTACTGAGCCTGCGCTCTAGAGCCCACTCAGTAGCCACAACTACTGAGCCCACGTGCCACAACTACTGAGCCCGCATGCCACAACTACTGAAGCCATGCGCCTAGAGCCTGTGCTCCACAACAAGAGAAGCCACCGCAATGAGAAGCCCACGCACCACAACGAAGAGTAGACCCCCGCTCGCTGCAACTAGAGAAAACCCACGCGCAGCAGCAAAGACCAACGCAGCCAAAAATTAAATAGATTTTTTTTAAAAAAAGGATTTCTAGGGCTTCCCTGGTGGCGCAGTGGTTGAGAGTCTGCCTGCCGATGCAGGGGACAGGGGTTCGTGCCCCGGTCCGGGAAGATCCCACATGCCGCGGAGCGGCTGGGCCCGTGAGCCATGGCCGCTGAGCCTCCTGCGCGTCCGGAGCCTGTGCTCCACAACGAGAGAGGCCACAACAGGGAGAGGCCCACGTACCGCAAAAAAAAAAAAAAAAAAAATTCTAAATAATGACTTTTCATGTGTAATTTTTTTGTTCATGTTTTGTTCCTTTCTCTCTTGTCTCTGGGTTTTTATTGACCTTGGTCCATCTCAAAAGTAAGATTGTAATTGGAAAGCATCTGGTACCAATTATCAGTTTTCAAACTCTCCTTCCCACTGAGGCCTCTGCCCTCTGCCCACCAGCTTCCTCCCCACCAGTGTGCCAGCCGAGGCCTGTCCAGCCCGCCCCCTGCTTTCAGAGTGTAGTCAAAGTATCTTCCCTTCTTTAAAAGTCCTTAAGGGAAGCAGGGGACTTTGTTTTGTGGATTTTGTTTGTCGACTCGCTGAATGTCTCTGTGGGTCACGTAATGTACATTCAAATAAGAGATTGTTTGGAAAGTTTCATGCCTTTTTTTCCCTTAAACATGATTTTAGTTATAGTTGCTTTAAATCTTTAAACTATTTTGTTGTTTTCTTTTAGGAGCTTAGTCCGTGATCACAGTCTCGAGATAATCTGCGTTGTAATCTGTGAATAGTGACCGACAGCAGCAGTGTTGCGGGGCTTGGCGCTTCCCTTGGACCCTGCAGTTGCATCGGCCAGGTTTTGGTTGTTTTTAGGAAGTCGGAAGAAGCGCCCAAGCTTCCATGTGGGGCAGGTAACGTGGCAATAGTGTTAAACGCCAGCAACACAATTTTAAGTTTTGATGTCATGTTTTCTATTTCAAAAGTGGCATTATATGTAAAGAAACTAATGTAACATTAGTATTTGTTTGAAATGGTTTAAGCTTTAGCCCGAGATTTCTTGAAGAGTGTCTAATTGTGTGTTAAGAATCTGATTCAGAGCACTACTTTATCTTTACATGAGTGGTTTTTTTAGTGCATTTACGATGACGTTTTATATTCTCTCTGGTGAGAACTGTATTTTGTAGAGGAGAGTCCTTCCTGCAGAAAGCCTTGGGTGACCAGGACAGTGGCGTGGTCCTTGGTGGCACAGGTGCTGATGTCACAGCTACTCCTGCAAGCTTCCGAGTGGCCTGGGAGAGTGTGAGCCTAGGCCCAGGGTGGGGGAGTTACAGACCTGGACACGGAAATGGGAGGTGACAATACTTAGTGGGAACCAAAAAGAGAATTCAATTATGTGTGATGTTTAATTTTGTGTATTTTCTGTTTGAAGGTTTTCATTCTGTATTAGTCCTTCCCCTGGGATGGAACATGGCATAAAACCTGAGTCATCGTTAGCATTTAAATGTAATTGAAGCCTGCACAGCTTGGGAAAAAATTCTCAAGGTATATACTATCTTTTTCAGGCTTTTTCATTTTAAACAGGAGTGAAGTTTTCACAAACATGACCCTTTAAACAGTCTGTTAGAAAGAGGAGAGAAGAAATACACACCAAAGGTGCCGTGTGGCTCAGTATTTTCTCAGCGTCCCCATCGACTGCTGCTGCAGACCCTGCGCGCAGCGCTGAATGGGCCCATCTTGTGTCAACAGTCGTGGCTCGGGAATCTGGGCAGGGTTCAGGGTCCGAATCCCCCATCTCCATGTGATCCCTCCAGCAGCGTGGTCAGACGTCTCACACACAGCTTGGGGCTTCCAAGCAGTAGGCCCAGAGCCAGCACAGCGCTCTGTCCACCGAGCTCTGCGGGCAGAGCCAGGTGGGCCCCACGTCTCTGTGCTGGAGAGCCCGAGGCACCCGCCACCCTGTCCTGTCCTGGCAGCACTGCTGCTCGCTTCCTCTTTCCCTGCTACCACTTGTACAAATCCTCGTCCTCAGCAGTTGACCAGTTCACAGATTTGGTTTGCTAGCTGTGTTTGTCTACTGAACATTAGATACGTAACTGTTACAGTTTTCTTCAAGAACCCCCTTGAATCCTCTCAGCGCACTTTAGGAAACACCTTCGGTTTTTGTAGGTGGAGAATTGTTGCGATTCACTGTGTCTGGGTTTCCTCCGTGTGGGTGTTGCCCCTTCTCGTGCGCTCTCGTGGCTGGTGGGTGCCTGTCCTGGTCCTGGACCGCGGCCCTGGCTGACGCCTGGTGTGGTTTGATTGCATTTCCCCGTTAGGTATGGACGAGAAGGGTGACCCGAGTGGTGAGGATGCGCCCAAGGCCATCAAGCCCACCAGCAAAGAGTTCAGGAAGACGTGGGGGTTCCGGAGGACCACCATCGCCAAGCGCGAGGGCGCTGGGGATGTGGAGATGGATGCCCTGGACCCGCTGCCCCGGCAGCAGCAGAGCCCGTCGCTGCGTCGCAGTGGAAGGCAGCCGAAGCGGACCGAGCGGGTGGAGGAGTTCCTGACCACGGTACGGCGCCGGGGCCGGAGGGGCACCCCCGTGTCCCTAGAGGACTCGGCGGAGCCGGCGTCCTGTCCAGTGACAGATGCAGAGAGCGCCTCTGAGGGGAGCGTGGAGAGCACCTCGGATGGGAAGAGCGGTCCCAGGTCTGGCTCCACGGGTGCTAAGGAACGAAAGGCCTCCTCGGCAAAGGCCAGAGGGCGTGGCGACGAGGATGACACCTCCGATAGCGACAGTGATGGGCTGACTTTGAAAGAACTCCAGAATCGCCTGCGGAGAAAGCGCGAGCAGGAGCCCACGGACAGGCCCCCCAAGGGCGTCCAGAGCCGCCTGCGGAAGAAGCATCGGGAGGAGGACCCGGTGGAGACCATGGACGTTGAGGCAGGCGATGCAGTGGAAGGCTCGCTGCCCGTCCCGCAGGAGCCGGAGGCCGACCTGGGGGCTGCGTCCCAGGCGGCGAAAATGGACAGAGAGAGCCAACTGGAAGGGAGGGCGGCCCCAGGGGGGAATGCAGAGGAACCCGGAGACGCAGTCCGACACAAGCCCGAATGTGAGGTGTACGACCCCAATGCCCTGTACTGCCTGTGCCGCCAGCCTCATAATAACAGGTGGGTCGTGGGAGGATGGAGTGGCTGCCCAGGCTTCTGGGGGGAGTCCGAGCTGTGGAAAGTGCCAGAGAGCGTTTTCCATTCGTCTTGGTTTAGAGAGTCCCAGGGTGGCCTGAATGAGGGACTTGTTCTCTTGGGAAAGACGAACAAGTCATTGTCAAAAAACAAAAACAAAAACGGCGTGGGTGGGCACTGCCAAGAGCCACACCCTCCACCAAGGTGAGGGCTGGCGTGGGACATTGGCTGCCTCGGTCCCACCAGCCACGGACAAGGCGGCCTGGACCAGAGGGGATCTGCTGTCCCAGAGAGCTCGCTGGGTGACGCTGCTCCAGACCGGCTGAGACTGGGCTGTGGTGTGGACATTGGGGCAGCTCGGGGTGGGGGGCGGGGGTATAGGCGTGGCTGCCCTTCTGTGGACGAGAACTGTGGTGTCAAGGGCAGAGTGCTTCCCTCAAAGAAAAGATGAAGCAAATTTGATTGAATGTTAGTAAAATTGAGAAGGGCACGTGGATGCTCTTTATTCTATTCTCTCCACGTTTCTGTAATATTTTTGTTTTTTTCATAATAGAAGGTTGAAATTTGACTTGTGTTTAAAATTGAGTTGGTCTCTCACTTTCCATTCCTATACTAATAATATCCATTCTTTATTTTATCATTCCAGATTTATGATTTGCTGTGACCGATGTGAAGAATGGTTTCATGGCGACTGTGTGGGCATTTCTGAGGCTCGAGGGAGGCTCTTGGAAAGGAACGGGGAGGATTACATCTGCCCAAACTGCACCATCCTGCAAGTGCAGGACGAGCCCAGCTCTGAGACCACAGGCACGCAGGACTCGAGGTCGAGACCTGCGGACGCCGACGGCACAGACTGTACAAGTATAGGAACCGTGGAGCAGAAATCGAGTGAAGACCAAGGAATTAAGGGTAGAATTGAGAAAGCTGCAAACCCAAGTGGCAAGAAAAAACTCAAGATATTCCAGCCCGTAAGTACCTGTCTCCCAAGGTCAGCGGTAGAGGTGACCGTGGAGCCCTCAGCTGCCATTGGCAGAAACATCAAGACAGGAGCGTTTGTCTTCTGAGATAAGTTAGCTTTTCCCAGGAGTGGCATTGTGCGCAGGGCTGGGCTCTGCGAGCTCCCAGGTCCATGCACCTGCTCCAGGCTGGCAGGCCTATCTATTCTTATTCTATGTTTGTTAATCATATCTATCTCCTATGCTGTTATTACTGACTTAACATTTTCCATAAGTGGACTCACTTTTTTAAGTCTTCCCTTCAGTTTTCTCATGAATGGATCCTGAGTTTGAAGTGCATATGTGAACAAACAAAATTATTTTTGAGTCACAGGGGCACGTGTGCACCTATATTACCCGTCACCGCCTTGAGAGAACCAGTGGTCTTGTCCCTGCCTCGCAGCAAGATGCCAAGGCCAGCGGTGGTGACCGCACGGCTCCCCAGGGTGACAGTTCAGCTGCGGCTGGCACGCCCTCTGTTATGGTGGTCTCCCGCTCCCCAGTGCTTGTGCAGCTCTATATGCTCCTTCCCTAGCTCTGTTCACTCGTTTCTCCTGCCCCAGGGCCGTGATTCTTGGTCATGGTTTCCGTGCATCTTGAGAGCTGTCTCAGGCTCTCAGGATTGTCCTACTCAGAGCATGTTTTCACCCCAGGCCTTCCTTGAATTGGGGGCCCATGCCGCCCCCACAGCCCGTTCTCTAGCCAGTGTTGGGCATGCAGACGACTTTGCGGTGGCCGTGTCATAGCTCCTCGCCGTCTCCCCCTTGCACTGACGTAGCCTCGAGGGCTGGACCATTTAAATTTTACCTGTCATGGGGGTATGAGGAGGCATCGAGTGGAAGTATGATGATAACTGGTAAGGAAGAAGAATTAATGGAAATGTAAGTCAGTAGGAAACGTCATGTTATTGCTGATGTGTTTGAGACTACACATAAAGTATTTTTCTGAGTAAAACTTGGATTCTGTGGAGAAAAAACAATTAAGTGCATAATTTGAGATACAAGATTTTGCTCAAGTACATTTGAGGGGTATGTTCATGTATCTTATTAGTCTCAACCATCAAAACATGTCCTAGTGATCATGGACAGCTGTGTTCAGCCCTTGTAGTGAACCAGGTTCCTACTGCACGGCAGGCAACCACAGACTTGTTTAGCAGCTTAAACAACACACATTTATTAGCTCAGAAATCCAGGCCTGGCTTAGCCGGGCCCCCTCTGCTCTGGGTCTTACAAGATTGCCCTCCAGGTGTCGGTGGGGGCTGAGGTCTCATCAGAGGCTCGGCTGGGGAGGATCCACTTCCAGAAGCTCTGACTTGATTTAGCAGGTAAAATATGTCCCGGGCAATTTTTGTGGCATGGTGACACCAAAAAGTTATCTGTTGTTTTCTGAGACCCACGTTTAATTGGGTGTCCTGGGTGTCGTCTCACAACCTTGCCCGCCGAGCCTAGGCCTGGGCGCCCTCAGCAGAGGCAGCAGTGGAATCCTTTCTCTTCTGGAGGCTCAGTTCCTCTTTTAAGGGTTTTCAGTTGATGAAGTTGGACCCTTTGGACTAACTCACAATCCTCTCACTTGGGATCTTAATTTCGTTGGTAAAATCCCTGCCCATTTGCCCGATAAGGGAACCTACTTGTGGTGTGAAATCCCATTGTGTTCAGAAGTATGCAGCATGAGTGCCGGGGTCCCCTTAGAGTTCTGCCCTTCATGCGTGGCATGAAGGGCAGTTAAGAACTTGAGGGCCTTACTCAGGGGAGGTGGATTTGTGTGTTTTGAATAAACAGAGGTACATCTTTATTCATAATTTCTTCATACATGATTAAAAGCAGTAATCTCGGTACCGTGAATAGTTGTGTTACGAAGTGCCACAGCCACCAAAGCGGGCGAGCACTGAAGCCGCGTCTGATCCTGCAGGTCATAGAGGCGCCTGGTGCCGCCAGGTGCATTGGCCCCGGGTGCTCAAGCGTGGCGCAGCCCGACTCTGTCTACTGCAGCAGCGACTGTATCCTGAAACACGCCGCGGCCACCATGCGCTTCCTGAGCGCAGGGAAAGAGCAGAAACCAAAACCTAAAGAGAAACCCAAGACAAAGCCGGAAAAAATCATTCTTCAGAAATGTAGCGTTCAGGTGAGTTGACGGAGGCCAACCATTTGTGTAGTTGAAACCAAAAGCGTCTGGAGGTTACGGGCTCGGTGGGTTGGTTTGGAGAGTGTAGGGCACACAGGCCCAGACAGGATGCAGGCGCCTTTGCACTGCCCTCCGCCTTGCCCACGAGTGTTCTCGTCAGCATTACAAATAGGCACGTGTTCTCATGTTTTCCTTCTCCGCCTCTAGCCGAGGGATTAACTGATAGAAACGTGGGAACCGGCTGCTGCATGGAATAGCTCTCCACCCACACACCAGCCCCGCCGGGAGGAGAGCGGTCCCTGTTGGAGTCTGTGTGGGGAGTTGACGCGCAGGCAGCGGGGTGGCCAGTGGGTTCTGGGGGTGCCGCACTGAGTTCCTGGTGGGGTACAGGGATGTTGTTTGGACGCCTGTCCTTTCTCCACGTGCTGTTGTGTCTGCAGCTCCTGCCTGTCAGTGTTATTTGGGCGCGTTCTCACACAGGGCCCCGGCCAGCCGTGCTCTCCGCCTTGCTTCACTGCCTCACTCCATGGCCCCTCGGTTATCCTGGTGGCCTAGCACCTCATCAGGATGCTAGGATGACGGGTTATTCTGTCAGGGACCTTCTCATCGCTCGGATGTTGATGCGGGCCTGCTGGATGTGGGGGAGTAGCCAGCCCGCTGCTGAGCAGATGCAGTGTATTGGGCTTAGGATGGCCCAGGAGCTGATTGAGTCGTGACCCTCACTGCAGAGTGAAATGAGCAAAGGTTAATTTCTGACCTCATTAATGATTGGGGCTTTACTGATTATCCAGGCAGGCATTAAAATCTCTTCTGTGCACAAGAGACTGGCTCCAGACAAGAAGGAGAACGCAGCGAAGAAGGTGGCACTGGTCCCTCCAAGGAGTGAGGTCCTCGCTAAGGAGCCGCCCTGTGAGAGCAGCACGCCGTCCTGGGCCAGCGACCACAATTACAATGCAGTAAAGCCAGAAAAGACTGCTGCCCCCTGGCCGCCACTGTTGTATAAATGTATGTATCACCCGGGGGGAGCTCTGGACCCTTCCCGGTCTTTCTGGACGGCCGTGCACTCGGGCCTGTCCAGAGCTAGGAGTTCTAGCCGTGTTTTCTGCTGCACCTGCAGAGATCAAAGCCCTTGCCCAAGTCCAGGAGGCCTCCTGAGCCCCACGTGCCCATCCTTAGTCTGTCGGGACTTCTTGTCAGTGTTTCCAAAAAGCTGTACGAGACCCGTTGCTGAATGTCTCACCTCTGACGATTGATGTCTTTAATCGCTTTTCTTTACTATCAGTCTCTGGTAAGTATGTGTAGTATCTTCAGCAGAATGTGACAAGGGGGCGCGCTGCCTGGCACTCAAGGTCCGCCGTCATCCAGATGTTCACCACAGCGCCATCACCGCCGTGGGCTCTCCACGCGGGGGTCTTTCCACACAGTCTGCTCCCAGCACACGTGACCCTCACTTCCTTGTATATTGTGGGAACCTATTACTATTAGCACAGTAGTGTTGTAGCTGATTTTCAACTGAAGCATGAGTTTCAGGAGTTACATTATTTTTGACGGAACCGGAATTTTTTTTATGTCCAATTCACATACTACACACAACATAAACACACATGCCAGTCTTGAAGGCCATTTACCCTGCTTCCTGTGCTTGAAGGTAAGTGAGCACAGTGTCTCCACTCTGAGCAGCACCCGGACCAGGAGTCTTGGCGTGCACTGCTGGGTCATCCCACCCCAGGCTTCAAGTTCAGACAGACCTTTGCAATCCCAGATGAGATCATGCAGCTTGAATCTTTTCTCTTTCTTCTTTTTTTCAGCTCATTCTCCAAAATTAAATTTTAGAAATTTAAATTGCTCTGGGGCACATCTTATTCTTATTCTATGGTTAAGGTCATTTTGTGTTCAGTTTTTATTTATGCTATCTTTTATTTATACTCTTGCAACTTTTTTTAAAAGCACAAGAGGTTAAATGGCCCCAAATCCCAGGATTATAGCCACGTGCTGCTTCCTCCTCTCAGCGGGCTGTTTAGGCCAGTGGCCTGAGGGAAGGCCTCATGGATGTAGTGTGGCTAGAAAACTGCATAACTAGATGCATTTTGAGAATGTAAATGACCCAAGACCTGAGAAATGGAGTTGCAAGTGAACTGCAAAGCAATGCTGTGTGTGTATATATATGCATATTTATCTATTTTATTTTATTTATTTTTGGATTTTTGGAGTGAGTGGTTAAATATAGAGTTAACCAGTTGCTGTGTTAAAATGAGTCTCAATACACCTCAGGTTGTTTGAACCAAGAACTTCATGCTAACAACGTGTCGCAAATACCCATCAAGTTCTAGCACCTCTACACAGTAGCGCCTCTACAGGGGTTACGAATGGACCTAAATATAAGCATCGCCCAGCTGGGAAGGGGTGGGGAGCAGTCACGTTGGAATCCTGTGCTAAATGTTCTCAGTTGGTTATAGGCACGTGACAGAATAAAAGGAAAACCGAGGTGTAGCCACAAAACCCTGGGCGATTGGCTTCCATTCAGTTAATTTCCATCTCTGTTGACCAGAATTGGGAGACTGCCCCCAGGCTCCGAGTGTGGAGTCAGATGTAGGGCGCACAGTGAGAAAGGAAAGTTGGCGGGGTTTGGGGGAGGGTGGGTGCTTACTTATCCCCAGTTCTGACTTCCTGGTTTTTGAGGGAAGACTGGGGTGGAGGGGCGGGGAGACTTGCCCCCAGGAGGTGGTGGCTCTGCTCACAGGCGGGGTTTCTCTTCCCTCTGCCCCACCCTCCCTCTCTGCACATCAGCTCCTCACTGATCACCTTCCCAGCACATTTACGTCTCAGAACTACGTGGATGGATAGCCACAGCTTCTAGCCTGCATAAGGGACATGGTTTTGAGCTAGTTGCTTCTGATCATTTTTTGTTATCCCAGAAATGTCATCTTCCCAAAAGATGATTGGGAGGAGTGTAAAAGGTCGCTGGTAAACACCCGACTTCAGCCTCGGTGAGTAGCAGCTGTGCCTCTGCCTCTTCCCCAAACCATTACTTGACAGTGGCAGTGGCTGTGGACCTTCCCCGGGTCCCCACACACAGGCACAATGGGAGGGGGCCCCTCGCATACACTCAGCAGAACCCTGCATCCCCACCAGGGCCCCCACCTGCCTCCCTGGCTGCAGAGCGTAATACGTTTCTGGGTGCAGGTGATGCCAGGACAGCTCTTAGGAAGGGGGCGTTTTCCATGTTGACCTGGATTCAGGTCAAATCTTGGGTGGATCCTTGGGCAGCCAATGTGCTGCCCCTGGAGGTGCTCTGCCCCCCACCCCCTTCTCCCAGGCCATTGGCGCTGGCCTTGGGTTGTGGGTTCAGGGCAGCCCTTCATGAGCGTCACGGGCAAGACCTTGCTACACAGAGGCTCTGACCTGCTTCTCTCATGGGACAGTCAGTAGATCTTCAGGTCCTTGGGGTGGTGGGATTAACACGTACTTGTTCTCTGATGAGTTTTTTTTTTTTAATTTTTCAGAGTTTCTGAGAACAAAACCAGTGTAACTCATGGAAACGATTGCCATTTTCTTTCCCCCCAGGTCACTGTGTTTCTTACTCCTCCTCATGGTTCCTCTTCATTTCCTCTCCGTCGCCTCTCATTACTGTCCAGGCACAGGCACGAAGAGGGCTGAAAACGTTCTTCGAAAGTGTCCCTGGTTTGTTAGGGTTTGGAAGTGGAATTGTGATAGGCATAGGCACATTTCCCCATGTTTGGGGCTCCCTAAATGGCCCTGAGATGACTTAAAACTCTGGGGACCTGAACAAATTTTGACTGGAAAATCAGATTTCTGCAGTTTCATGTAGCTTTGAGAATTGAAATGGGGACCCCTTGCAGCACCTGTGCACCCAGGTCCAGTGATGTGTTAGCATCCTGCCCCGATGCGAGCGTTGCCCCGTGGTCCCCGTGTGCCACATGTCCGGTCCCCGTGCTATGGCGAAGTGGATCTGGGGACGCGGGTTTCACAGGGATTGGTGTGGGTTCCGGGAGCACGCTTCACAGGTAGTAAGAGAAGACAAGTCCCCACGGTGAGATAGATGGGGGGGGGGGGATGGGGTGCCTGGGACCCAGGGGTCTTTGGTAGAAATGGAACGGTGGGAGAGGCATGTTTTATCAGCTGCACGAGCTGTTTTTATCTGTGTCTTCCAGATCTTCAGTGGCAAAAAAATGTGGGTGGGGACAAAGCAGCCTTGTACATCTCACCAATCTCCTCCCCCCCATTTGGAGAGAGAACCAAAACTTGTCCTGATAAGGATTTACCTTGACAGCTGTTTTTAAAGTTATCCAAATAGCTGGAATTTTCTTGGTCATTGACATTCTCTCGTATTTTTAAGTGTTTTACTTTTTACAGTTTTTTTTTTTTTAATAGCCAACTTCAGAAAATCAGTGCAGGGGAGGTTTCGCATGTACATGTACTTTTTCTGACAGAGACCCTCAGATGTATCCTGGCTGCCCCCCTTAGTTCTTGTGCTTTAGCGGGGGTGGGGGTGGGTAGAAGTTTCTAGCAGGAGTGGTCCTGCTCACCTCACCTGCCCTTTGGCCTTCATGTGGCCTCTGGGGCTCTGCATCTCCTGTGGCACTGTTCACAGACGGTCCCGCGGCAGAGTCCCTTAGGTGGCATCGAGTCCCGAGGGTTCTTTTGAAGATGCAGCTGTAAACCCTCCCACACGGTGTAGGAGTCTCAGGCATATTTGAAGCTGTGAAGTAATGTTTTTGATTTTTTGCGTGTTGCACGTCACCGTGCACGTAGTCATAGTCTTACCTTCTGAAAGTTAAAGAAGTAAACCTGGAAGATCGATAAGAAGGGTTTCCACTTTGATTTCTGTCAACGAAGGTCGGGGCGTTGCCATGCACCTGGAGGCGTCAGCGAGACGAGCACAAAGGTAACGGCCGCTTAACCCGCCGGGGTCAGCAGGTGCCGCGGGCTATGTGCCCCAGAGTCTTACCACGCCCCCGGCCCCATCATGTTGCTTGAAGTAGCAGGTGATGCAGGCACAGATAACGGTTAAAGTTGAACCTTGTCAAAGTGGTGAAAGTGCCTGTTGGTGGGTTTTGGAAGTGAGGGAAAGCAGCAGCTCTACTTCCAGCTGAGTCTCAGGTCTGGCGGCCAGTCCCCACCAGTCCAGTTGGCGTAGACAGGAGAGTGGAACGCCTGCCTCACACACAGCCTCGGCCCCGTTTCCTTCTCGTGGTTCATGCTGAGGGATGATGTGACCATTTTTTTTCATATATTACCAGTCCAACATGAATTGGGTTTTGGTTTTCAAAATCTGTGAAACTCTGAAAACAAGGAAGGGTCCATTTGCCTCCGGAGGTGTACTTGGTTTTTTTGCAAGCTTGTTATGGCCAGTTCTCTGCACCTCTCTTGAGGTGTAAGTCGCTCAGATACTGCACATCAGTAAGAAAAAAGTCAATCTGGACAAGCTTTGTGTAGCCCCAGATCATGGCAGTTTGGCTGTGGACCCACATACAGACCCCTAGCGATGGAGAGCAGCTGGCGCGAGGGCCCCAGAGATGGAGATCAGGCCTCCCAAGTCTTCAGTGGGGAGTCTCTCTGTTTCTGTGTAAGCACAACTTTAATTCTCCAGGAGTAATTCACTGCAGAATATTTAAGCAAAGGCACAAAAGCAGAATGTTCTCTCTTGCTACTTGAATTTTCACACTAGGAAACGTCTTGACAGCCAAGAAACAAAGTTGAAATGAGAAACGTCTTCGTACACGTGTCAGGCTGAGCTGAAAATAGAGCTGATGTCACAGTGAGCAGAGCCCACTCCCCCCAGCCCCTGCTGCTCCACTGTGTCCTCTGAGCCCTGGCTGGTCCCGTTACGTTACCCGGGCCTTGTGGCGGTAGCTGCCTTGCCTCGGCCTCACCACTGAGCCTGGGTGGATCTGGGGCCCTGTGGGAATGGGGGGGGGGAGGGGACGTTCCGACCTGCACCACGTGGGCTTGCTTGGCGCCTGGTCACATAAGAAGCTCTTTGATTTCTTTGGCGTTTACAGCCAATCATTCTGAGTAGTGTCTCTCCCCCTGCCCCCCACCGTGTCAGTGTGACTGAAAGCCTCATAGCTGGGGATTTTTAGGGTAAATTGGCACCTCTTTGGGGCAGGACAAAAGGTATAAAGCAGTGACCGTCCCTCAGGGTTTCTCACTGGTCCCTGTGAGGGGCCACCCCGACAACGGCTGTCACTGGGCGGGGGCCGCGCGATGCTGTGCGACTCGGGCTCCTGCCCGGCGCTGGTTCCTCGTCCTGCTGCACAGCACTGGCTGCTCGGAGTAACACAGCTTCCACTCCCGTTTCCTCCTGTCCCCACCAAGGCCCACCAGTGCCACCCAGCGGCCAGCGATGCCACAGCACCACGGCCCACCTTGCCGTGTGGCAAGGCCCCCAGTTTCATGCTTATTGGGAAGTTAGCCAATTAGATTGTTGCTGGTCCCTGAGCGCACCGGCCTGCCTGGTTCCTACCGGGCTTCACCACAAACAACTCGTTTCCAGTATAAACCAATGGCCAGACCCAGCAGAAACGACGTCATCTGGGGCGGTGGCCTGGCCACCGGCCAGCATTTCCTCCTGTATCTGCTCCCCAAGACAGCACCTGCCCTGGAGCTTGGGCCACTCTTTTCCCCATAGGCAGACCCCGGGATGGCCCAGACTGGGTGTACACTCCCAGGAGGCCGTCTCTGTCCGGCACATGGGCAGGTGGTCACGCTGCCTCGAGCTGGCAGCACTGGGGGCCTGCCACTGCTGGAGCCACTCTACCATGGGGGTGTGCTGCTTTCCTGTTCTAGAACTGGTGCTTCGTGGTTGGTTGGTTACGCCTTGCTCTTCTGTGAATGTATACACATAATACAGTTAAAAGGGAATTTGGATGAATTTGCAAATCTGATTTTAGCTCTACTCAGAAGTAATGCTTCTGTCACTGTCAGACACTTTGGCACTACACCGTGTCACTGCCATTCCAGCAGCAGCTAACCCACATCCAGCTGACGGTGGGACCAGATGCAACTGTTTTCTGTTTTGAGCATTTTTCCTCAAAGTAGGAGAGGGATAGAACTGACTTGCTGTTGGGGTCCACCAGTTCCCACATCTTACCAACTTTTTATTTATGTAATTACACTTACATACGCTCTGAGATGCAGGTGAGGGATGATGAAAGTTGACTTTTAAAAGCCAGAAGCAGCTAATTTTATAGAAGAGCAGCATAATGGTTAAGGAAAGCCATCCCCTGCTTTTTAAATAGATTACGTTCATTTACTGTTACCACTCTTGGATAGCAGGTCACTTTAATCACCTGTACTGTGAATGTCCTAAAAATAAGCTCCTGGCTTCTGTTTTCCCTGAATGAGAGAAAACACCGGTTAGACCAGTGGAAGCGTTGATCTTAGGGAGTGAATGTTTTCGAAGTCAACAGGAATTGTCACTTGAAACAATGTAAATGTCACATGATAAGATTTGTTTGAGGCCCCATCATGGGTGCCTCACTGAGGATTCTGGAAGCATCTTAGGCCAGCTTTTTACAGTTGTTTAAAAGTGTGCTACTAAAATCTCAGCAGAGTTTGTAAAAAGTCAGTGACTGAGCTGGTCTTAGGACTCGATTTTAATCCTGACGGGTTTGTTCCTTCATCCCCTGCTGGCAGTCACAGCTGGCACCGCGTCCTGCTCCACTCCACTCTCGTTCCTTCCCCCAAGAAGAGGGGCCTCTGTCCATTTCATTTAACCTAAGCTCTAGCAGTCGTGTCCCCCCCGCCCCCCGCCCAGATTAGGTGCTGTGGACCCTGTTAGCCAAGGCTGAGCTGGTAAAGATAAGTTTCCATGTACTGAGGTATGGTAGCGCCTTAGGAATATGGATTTGAGCTGATGAAATAATATACGTAGAATCATAGTACTTAGTCTTAGTTCCTATGACGTCCCCAGTTCCTACTTTGTTAGCTGTGACTTGCTGACGGGACATGGGTGACAGCCAGCAGGGTGGTCTTGGGAAAGGGCTGCTCAGCAGGGAGTGGGTGGTCTTGGGAAAGCCTGGACAGCATAGCCCAGGGGTGCCGGCACATGTGGGGCCAGTGATTGGGACACCGTGGACAAGGGGACATGAGGTCGGGGGGTGCTCTGTGAGATGAAAATAGATTTGCAGTCAGGGTTGTTGCTTGATGACAATGAGGTACTTCTAACACGGTTCTAAGTTTTGGATGTGTGTAGTGCTGTTGCAAACTGTAAAATTAGGTAATTTCGCCTGTACTATGAAATGGAAAAATCTTGCGGTCCCTGGGCTTTTAACACCTGTGGCTGAACTGGCCTGACCAGTGCTGGAGGAAGGCAGTCTTGAGGGCAGCACTCCGGCCCTTTGCCAGGATGGTCACGCAGGGTGTAGGCTGTGAACGCCTTGGGGGCTCTTGTGGGGTCAGGCCTTATTTGTAGACAGGCTCTCGCCTCTCTCCCCAGACTTCAGATTTCTCCCTGCTTCACTAGGACAGTAGCAGGAAGCCCCGGCAGCTGACTGGAATTGGTGGGTCTTCAACCCTTGCGTAAAATTGGAAGGCTGCTAGAGCATCTCGAAGTCTCCCGTTTAGAATCTAGGGGCTCACTGCGCTGTGGGTAGTTGAGAAAAGCCTGCGCCTGGAGAGGCGGCTTCTCCGTCGGTCCTGTGTGACGTGGCCCTAGGTGGTGTCCCTGTGCTCTCCTGGCTTGCTCCCTGGACCTGCCTGCCCCCACCCCCACCCCATTCTGCCCTGGGTCCCAGACGTTCTGGGCGGTGGGCCTGAGCGGGGCCATCTGGAAACACGCCCCTGCTCTCAGTCACGGCTCCCCACGTACCTCTGCTGGGCCGCATGCCCCTAAGACTGAGGAACTGGTCTTAGGATGAATCTCCTTGCTTGCCTCTGACTGTAATTCTGATGGTCTGATACGGGATTAAGTGTAATCAGTCCATGCGAAGTACTGGCATAAAGATTCTCATTTTAGCTTTTGGCTGTAATCCTTGTTTGCATTGAAAGTGCTAACCTACTGTCTTACCCAATAGCGAGCTGCAGCTAGAGGGGTGTGAATGACAGCAGGTGGCGTTCCTGCCACCCAGCTCCTAGTGTAAAAATAACTGGTCTCCCCCCATGTTGCAGTTTTCTGCCAACATTCTATATTTTATTAACATCACCACGTCCAGTTGACTTTTGTCCAAGAGGACGGTGAACACCTGTGAGCCGCTAACCCCAGGGTGGACTCTCACTAGTCCTTCCAGTGCCCCATGGGCCCCCGAGGTGGGGCTTGGATATGCATTCGAAGAGAATGTGTCTGATCCACCCTGGAAAGATTTTCTAAGCTCCTGTTCACCAAAAACTGCACTGGGACTCTCCATGAGAGTGGTCTTTGAAATCTATACCTTCTCTTGATACAGCAAAATTTGCCCTTCGAGTTCCAAGCTAAGCTAACGGTTTAAATCAAGCCTTTGATAGCTTACTGGTTTATCGGTTGAAGTCAAAGTTTTAATAATAAAGCATTTATCTCTGAAACAAAGTATACTCGCTATCATAAATGTTGCTGGTAGCCCTTTTTACACTCCTTTTCTGAATTTAACAGTTACTTTAAATCTGTCTCAGTGATGCCGGGTTATTAGCTTTGCTGGTTTCGGGTGCACGTGCTGTGTGGGGTCCCCTGCACCCCTACCTCACTAAGCGGGCCCCTCTCCTTTGCAGCTGTGAAGGAGGACAGACGCGCAGAGGCAAAGGTGGCGGTGGCGGCGGTGCCGAAGAAGGCGGCTCCTCCAGGCTCCTCGGGAGGCAGCAAGCAACCCTCGCCCAGAAATCTCCTTCCAAAGAAGTCCCCTCCTTTTGCAAACGCGGCAGCAGCCAAACCGGCCATCAAAAAGACGCCACCGGGTTTCAAGGGCACCATCCCCAAGAGGCCGTGGCTCTCGGCTGCCCCCTCCCCCTCGGGCAGCGCTCCCTCGGCCAAGCAGGCAGGGCTGGCACCTGTTGCTGCCACGTCTGCTTCCAGAAAGTTTCCCAGCTCTGCTGCTTCGGTGGGCGCCATCAGGAAGCCTGGGACCACCTCGGTTCCCCTGGCCTCTCCAGCCCCGGGACGCCTGGGCCCCGCGAGCCCCGCCTCGTCACAGCCAAACTCTCAAATTCGGCAAAACATAAGACGCTCCTTGAAGGAGATCTTGTGGAAAAGGTGGGCTGTTCCACTTTGTTTCTTAAATGTTAAAGTGGAAAGTTTTCCACGTAAAGGGTGGTTGTTTCGCGATGGCTCCGCTGTTTAAGAAAAATGTCACATGTGGGACTTCCCTGGTGGTCCGGTGGTTAAGACTCCGCGCTTCCACTGCAGGGGGCACTGGGGTTCCATCCCTGGCTGGGGAGCTGAGATCCCACATGGCATGTAAATGCAGCAGTTACTGTGGGGTTTTTTTCATTCCATCTAGAGTCACTGACAGCGATGACTTAATCATGACAGAAAATGAAGTAGGAAAAATTGCACTGCACATCGAGAAGGAGATGTTTAACTTGTTCCGAGTCACAGACAATCGGTACAAGAGCAAGTACCGCAGCCTCATGTTCAACCTCAAGGACCCCAAAAACCAGGTGCGTGTCCGACCGTCAGGAGAGGGGGCAGTCCTGGCCAGGTGCTGCCCAGGCCTGGGTTAGGGCAGTGGGTCCCCCTGCAGCTGTGGGTGAGTGGCATGCTGTTCCCGTGGGGCCAGGCGCTCACCCGCTGAGGTTCTTGCCACCCGCACGCCTGTGTGCCTGCCGGGGCCCACGCTGTCTGGATCGGCCTCTTGACCTCTTACCTGTGTTTAGAAGCAGGGCACATACTCTGACTTTCCATTTCGCCTTGTTAAGCCCCTGGCAGAAGGGATTTCTTCTACCTTTGTCCCTGACACTGTACCTTCTTCAGTCGATTGTGTTTTCTGTGAAGTGGTCTTTGTAGCAGGGTCAGTGCGGCGGGATACTCGAGATCAGCTGCCTGACCTCAGGGCCCTTGTTCTCCGAGCATCGATGGGATGCTCCGGGCCCTCGTCCTGCTGCGGGGCAGGGGCTTGCCTTGCTGCCCATCTCCACATCCTCTCTAGTATCTTAGAGGGGTTTTTTTGTTTTTTGTTGTTTTTTTGTTTTTGCGGTACGCGGGCCTCTCACTGTTGTGGCCTCTCCCGTTGTGGAGCACAGGCTCCGGACGTGCAGGCTCAGCAGCCATGGCTCACGGGCCCAGCCGCTCCGCAGCCTGTGGGATCTTCCCAGACCGGGGCACGAACCCGTGTCCCCTGCATCGGCAGGCGGACTCTCAACCACTGCGCCACCAGGGAAGCCCTCTTAGAGGGAAGCCCTCTTAGAGGGAACGAGTGAACAAGAGATGTTTGTTTACAGGGGCTCTTCCATCGTGTTCTGCGTGAAGAAATCTCTTTGGCAAAACTTGTGAGAATGAAGCCAGAAGAACTTGTCTCCAAAGAGCTTTCCATGTGGAAAGAGAGATCGTCAAAGCCTGTGAGTGCCGACGGGAGAGGAGGCTGCGGGTGCCAGAAGCCTGACACCAGCGCCCCCCCCCACCCCAGAGTGAATTAATAGCCCGTTGGCATGAGAGAGTCCCTTTGGGAAAGAAGGGCTAAGTTTTCACGTTTGTCTGTCTTTTTCATCTTAGGTGATGGAGTCCAGAACTAAATTGCATAATGAGACTAAGAAGCCAACTGTTAAACAGGAAACTATTCCCGATATGGAAGATTCTCCGCCAGTATCAGATTCTGATGTAAGCGTTTAGGATTTCCAGTGCTCACGAGAATTGACTAAGATGATCCCGTTCCAGACGTTGTTAGGTGCCTGAATTACTGGGCAAGACACTGAGCTGACACAAGTGTGTGTAGTTGTATTGCTTCTCAAGTACTTGTATTCAGTAGTCCTTTTGCTCTTTTTTCAGTGGTTCTTAATCACGTGAGATGTTTCTTCCATGGGTGCTGCTGATGTGGAGAGGGGGTGGCAGAGAAATGACCTTCTCTGCTTCTTGTGCTTTAGGAACAGCAAGAATCGGTGCGGGCGGCCCCCGAGAGGAGCGCAGCCCCGCTGCTGGACCTTGTCGGCAGCATGCTGCAGGACACGACCGGGCAGCACCGGGCGCACCTCTTTGACCTGAATTGTAAGATCTGCACAGGTGAGCAGATCTTGGGGGAGACTGTGGAGACCCTTCTCGGGACAGCTGCATTCAAACCAGGTTACACAGTGGAAAGGGTAGAATCGTTTCTTCAAGCTTAGGAAGTGAGCCCCTGCCTTTATAGTGGCGTTGTTTTAAAGCAGTGATCGTCTGTCTACCCACGGGCAGGCTTTGCTCTCGAACGTGTGGGATTTCTCACGAAGGCCTTCCTTCTGTTCTCCAGGTCAGGTTCCATCGTCGGAAGATGAGCCAGCTCCGCAAAAGCAAAAGTGGTCAACTTCTGCCAAGAAGGAGGACTCAAAGTCCAAGCATGACAGCTCTGCCTCTGAGCCCGCTCTCAGCTCAGCCGATCATGCAGCACCAGAAACTCTGCCTGAAAACGCCTCGGAGCCAGACCTGGAAAGCGCTGCGCGCGCCCATTTGGAGGGAAGGTCCCTCCCGGTGCCTCCAGAGGACGGCCACCCCGAGCCCTCCGCCCTGGAAGGCGCCCCCTGCCCGGCCCCTGGGGGCGGCGGAGTGCTCACCACAGTCACGGTGTCTGGCCGAGACCCCAGGACTGCACCAGGCGGGCCGAGCACAGGCACGGCTCCCTCGGCAGCCCGCCCAGACAGCGCCCACCCAGCGGAGCCCCGACAGGACGTCCCGAAGCCTGTGCCGACCTCCGTGACGGTGCCCAAGTCCATCCTGGCCAAGCCGTCCGCGTCGCCCGAGCCCAGATACCTCCTGTCGGTCCCACCGTCGCCAAGCATCAGGTGCGGCCCCCGTGTGTGGTCTGAGCAGCTGAGCTGTGGCCTTTCTTTCAGATGAACAGGAGCAGTAATGAGTGATTCAGTCTTTCGGCTCTGAAATCCACCCAGAAATACAACTCTCCTCAATTTTCTATTTTAAAAAGGCGTTTTTTTAAGGCTTCAGTTTTAGGATGACTAATTATCACCTTAGAAATATAGTTCCTGAAAACTGGAATTTAAATTTACAGCCATCCAGTTTATTGCCTATATAGTTTATATTTCTTTGACCAGAATGTGTTTATATCATTATGATTAAAGTAATTAATTTGAAAAAGTAAGCTATCAAAACTTGCAGGAATTCACTTTGCTTTTGTAAACACGTTAAATAAATAAATAAATATTGGGGATTCTTTGGGCAGAGAGAAAGATTCACGTATCTTCTGTGGTTTTGTTTTGCAGCATCTCAGAGTCCCGCTCCCCTCCAGAAGGCGATACCACCCTCTTTTTGTCTCGACTCGGCACCATTTGGAAAGGATTTATTAACATGCAGAGTGTAGCGAAGTTTGTCACTAAGGCGTATCCTGTCTCTGGATGTTTTGATTATCTCAGTGAGGTTAGAACCAGGAGGGAGAGAAGCGTGTGTGCGTGTGTGTGTGCGTGCACGCGTTTTCCACGGGCACTCTGGTCCCGCGCTGGAGTCAGGCGTGTGACCACCTTCCTGCTGAGTGTCTGGACACGCAGCACCTCTGAAGGCAGAATAGGGGTTGCCGGGCCGAGTCAGCAGGTTACGTGGTGTGGACAGTGGCGAAAATTCAAATGAGAAATCAGACCCTCCATCTTTTCTGAAAAAGCTGAAGCTTGTCTTCCTTCTCCCTCTGTTCACTAGAGCTTGTGCAAAACCAACCTGGGTGTGCATGTGCCCACTGCAGGTGTGGCCAGACACGCATGACCTGCCTTGGTGTGGAGGGGCACACGTGACAGGTCTTTTATTTTTCAAAATTAGCAAAACAGCACTAGCATTTCAGACTTAACAAAGAGTGCTCAGTCACTTCTGAGACATACCTGGATCTTTATGCGTATGTTCCTAAAAGACAACAGTAAAACATATTGCTGACTGTCACCCTATTGAGCAGAAGCTTCTCCTCCTACCACCCTTGGGTTTGGTCACTCATAATCCCAGATGTTAGTCAGCTAAGCAACATTTGACACCGTTATTGCTGCTTTGTTTGGGATAGTTGCAGTTTTCTTAGTTGTGAATCTCGGGTAGTTTGGGGTCTCTCTCTGACCGCCACGGTTCCACCGGCCATTTAATCAGAGTTCATTTCACTTAGGACCTGCCCGACACGATTCACATCGGCGGAAGGATTGCCCCAAAGACAGTCTGGGATTACGTCGGCAAGCTCCGATCTTCAGTGTCTAAGGTACCTGCCCACAGTCTGACCTCTGCACCCGAGGAGGAAGGGGTTTGTTTACACACGGCTCTTTCTTTGACTCTCGTCTTGCGCGTTAATACTTGAAACGTCTCTAGTTCGTGAGATACTTGCAGGTGAACGTTTAAGTTCATAGCTGGCTAACCTGTGAAGGGGTGTCTGAGTAGCATGACGGTGGAAGCTTTGTGAAAGCGCATGTGCAGTTCAGAGCTAGGAATACAGATGCTCTGTCCCTTCTTGTCTGAGCTGATGGAGTAGAGGTGGGGGGAGGCGGCTGGGCTGGAGTCTGAACCCCTGAAATGCGGACGCAGCTGTGTGTCTGCGTGTGCAGTGCTCTTTGGGGGAGGGGCTCTTGTTTTCACTGGGGTCACAGAAGGGTTACAACCCTGGTCTAGTTCAGCCCTCCCGTTTCGGAGCTGCGGGCAGCTCATCACACGCTTAGTGGTCACTTAGCTCTGTGTCAGACACTGCCCCAGGCTGGCCCTGCACACAGAGTACCCCATCAGTATGAGCGCCGCAGGAGGTGGGCTCTGTGTTGAGGACAGTGGGGCTGAGTAGTTTTAAAGCGGTCCCTCCGAAACCAAGACCAAACCCAGCAGTCTTGAGATTCGGGCCTGTGTCCTCTTCACTAGCTCGTTGTTCGGATGTGTTGGGCAGCAGGGCTGTGACGGTCAGAATCAGAGCTGGTTGCTCCTGTCCTCGCTTCCCTCCTGCTTTTGGGGCTTAGGTGCAAGGTGAAGCGGCTGCCTTTCCGAGAGGCCGCAGGTCAATGCTCCCCGCCCTCTGTTTGTTGCAGGAGCTGTGTCTGATCCGCTTCCACCCCGCGACGGAGGAGGAGGAGGTGGCCTACATCTCTCTGTACTCCTATTTCAGCAGCCGCGGCCGCTTCGGCGTCGTGGCAAACAACAGTAGGCACGTCAAGGACCTCTACCTGATCCCGCTGAGCGCCGCGGACCCTGTGCCCTCCAAACTCCTGCCCTTTGAGGGACCAGGTAGGCCCCAGCCTTCTGCCCACACGTCCCCCCCACGCCCTGCGGAGTCAGTCCCAGCGAGCTGCGTGCCTCACCCAGACCCGGCCTTTGGCAGCGGAACTTGGGAGCAGGGGTGAAGTAGCGTCGAGCTATGGGACTTCCTGGGTAGTGGAGGGTGGCACCGGAGGTCCCCTGAGGAAGGTGTGAATTGTCTTAGAAAAGTCCTGTGAAGAGGGACAAACCTGTCCGGAGCCCGCCCGCCTCGTGTGAGCAGGGTGTTGGCGGCAGGAGCTGGGCAGTGCCGGGAGGGCGGGGCCTGGGCCTGGCCTGCGGGCTTGCCTCCTTGCAGGCGTCAGGCCAAGCCTCTTCGCTACAGGCATTCGTTTTGAGGAGAAACGAGAAATAGCGTTGAGACAGGAACTAGTTCTAGAAATAGTCACTTTGAAATCTGCTGCTCGAATTCTTATCTTTGGCAGACCACTTTCTGTTCACTCATTCCTTAGAAAGTGCTGCTTCTAAAGAATTACTTACAGGCTGACCAGAAAGAAAGTTCAGGCTTGTCAAGGGAGCTAAGGGTGATTCCAAGGGGGACGTGGTCTCTGGGGACCCAACTCCTCTTAACCCTGAGAAGTTGACGGGACTTAAGTCTCGCAGAAAGGTGCCTAAATGGGAGTGTCTCCTTGGCCGTGGCGCCCCCCAAAACGGCTAAGCCTAGAAGATGCTGAGCGTAACCCGCGGTCAGCGCTCTTGAAGCACTTGCTTCTACAGGCGGTGGCCACGCCCACGCCCGGTGCCTCCGTGTCCATGGCCAGCGCCCCGGCGGCTCTGCGGCTGGGCCCAGCTTCCTGGTCGGTCCCCGTGACCGCAGGGCTCGTGTTCCCTGACATAACACACGGAACTGTCTCAGTGCCAAACACGTTAGAAGCCAAGCTCTCCGGGGGGCTGTCCCACTCCTCGTGCTAAAGCGGTGCTGCCTGATGGGCAGCAGGGAGGGCCGTGGCCGAGGTTCTTGGCGGGCAGCTCCTGGGGCGCTGGCCGGCTCCCTGGACGCCGTGTTCCTGACACAGCGGTGACGGTGGTGAAGCCGACTTCCCGATACCATGAGGAGCCTCCGGTCAGTCACAAGGGTGGAAGCCTAAGCGGGGCCTAGTGTGAGCGTAGATCCTGTGACATGCACACTCTGCGCGACTGTAGCAGCGGGACCTGGGAGGTGACAAAGCCCTGTTTCACCCGCGTTGGAGCCCCCCTCACGGCTCCACCTGCAGAGCCTGCGGTGAGGTCTTGCCTGACTCCGTCCCGGTGCACCTTGTCACACGAGCAGGGGGCTGCCAGGTTCGGGGCCACAGACAGACCCTGAGTGGGGCAGAGGTGGTTGAGGTCAGGCGTGGTGAGGAGGCAGGGGCGCAGGGGCCACCGAGGGGACCCCCAGTTGGAGCCGCGGTGGGAGCTGGTGCAGTGCTGGGTTGGGGCCTGGCTGGCAGAGGGAGGGGGCCGCGCTGGGTGTTCCGGGGTGACACGGGGACAAGGAAGGCTGGGCAGGGCGCTCACCTCATCTGCTAAGTGACCACACTTGATGACCAGCGGAGTGGACATCACTCCTCCACCTGCATTCCCAAGGCTGTCACTTCCTGAAGGGGATGCTCAAAGGCCTGCGGGTTTTCATCCACAATAGAGAACGAAGGTTTCATTAAAATCAAGTAGGAAGAGGGGCTTTCGAAATGTGATTGTATGGGAAATTTTACCATAAACTTTTAAAGACTTTTAATCGAAGAGCTTCTAAATCTCAGCTCGCTCAATTTAGTATATATATTTTTAATTCTCCTGCTACCTTTGTTTGACGTTAACATCCGTGTGTGTTCTGTACACCTGCACATCAGCCAGACTCCCTTGGCCCCAGAGGCCACGTTACCTGCCTGAGCTGCTTCGCACGTTTGTAGCGTGACTTGGCGCTCCCTGGGTACAGACGTCCGTGTGTCCCAGGCTCGTGGTGTGTGCGTCATGTGCGTGTTGTGTGTGTGCATGAGTGTTTGGAAGGTGGGCCGGGGGTGTTCCTCCCGTCTCTGCACAGCATCCTTTGACGGCACAGGTCCAGTCTGAGGGGCTGCCGTGTCCGTCGATGGAGCAGCCAGTGGGCTTGAGCACATGCTGCCTGGCAGCGCTGGCCCCGCACCCTGAGGGGAGCACCCTTGACCCCCCATGTCAGCCCCTCAGCAGGGAGCGCCCGCACTGCCCAGGGTTGTTGCTGCCTGAGCTCGCAGGGCCAGTAAGCGTGGAGTCAGGGTCCGACCCGGCCGCATCTCCATCCCAAGGCCTCGGTGGGGCACAGGCCTCCCACTTCGGGCAGCCCGCCAGCGGGCGGGCTTCTGGGAGGAGGAGGGCAGGTCTGTGGGGGTGGAGAGTGCCTACTCGGACGTGGGAGCCCCGTAGGTTTTGACAGTATGGCTCACTGGAGAAGCAGGCGAGGACACGAGGTGTTGAATCCATGTGCGGTGCCGGGGAGGCCTGCGCGGCCTGCTTGTGGTCAGCGTCCTCTCTGCCCCACGCTTGGTTGGTGGACACGGGGTGGTCTCCACGCAGAACCCACAGCCCAGTCCCTGCACGGCAACAGAGCCCATCCGAGCCCAGTCTGCCTCCAGGGCCTTTTGTCCTCCCGGGCTCCCTCGACTTGTCCCAGAGGCGCCAGGCCGTCGCCACGTCACACAGCCTGGAGGACGGCTGGGAGGCCCGCGTCCCTCTGAGCCAGCGGACAGTCCTTCCACTGTGGACACGGCTCAGCTCAGTCCCACACACACTGACGGGGCTCCACCCCTGGGGACTCGGGTCTCAGCTGGTCCGCGCGTCTAGGGGCTTTATTCACAGAAGGAAGACCAGTCAGATGGGATGCTGGGCCTAGGCCAGGGCGCCCGGCCCTCCCGAGGGGGTGGGGGGCGCCTGTCGAGGGCCCTCAGGCATCTAAGGTGTGGACCACCCTGAGCAGAGGACAGGGACCTGCCTTCCGAGGCATTGCAGGGCGAGGGCCATTCTCTTAGCAGGCTGGCTCCATCCGTGGTGTCTGCCTTCTGTCCTCACGCTTAACTGCTTCCTAAATTAGCAGACCGTTTCCGTGACTTGCAATATTGTCAGGTAAGCACGTCTTCAGTTTCTGCGTGCATAGCTGTGTACAGATGCTGTAATCAAAGGCAAAATCGTGCTGAATGGAAAGTGCTTTTCTCTCCTTTGAAATCAATAAAAATATTTCATGGAAACTGGTCATTGTTTGTCTGAATTTGAACCATTTGGTAGCTCTTGGTGCCCATCCAGGTGCACTGTGACGGAGGACTGTCTCCACCTTGCTTTGCCTCAGCCGACGCCAGTGTGCTTCTGGCTGTGCAGGTGGCGGTGCTGTGCTGGGGGCACCTGGACACGGGCGGGCGGACGGATGGACGACGCTCTCCTCACTGGGACGCGGAGCCCTGGCTTTGCACAGGTCTTAGGGACCCAAGAGTGGGAGCGGGCGAAGTCTGCATGGGAGCCGAGTGTGGCGGGCGGGCAGCTGCTTCTCCCCGTATTTGCTGCGTCTCTGCCCAAGTCCTCTTCGAGGACGGTTGCGGCTAACTCCAGCACAGTTTCTGTTCCCGCAGGTGTGGACGTTTTGTCTTGTCGGACTCAGACCACAAGAAGGTGTTCACTTTAAATACTGAATAGTGGAGCATTCCAGGTAGATTTAGGGGTAAACGCCTCATTTGATAGTTGGACAGCTTTCATCTGGTTTATTAAAACTAAACCTTGTCCCCCCGCTGTGCCACGTCCAAGGTGCATGGGGGCTGCTTCCCCCGCGGCCCTGTTGCTGACACACCTGGACACAGATCCTGGTTTGGGTCTTGGCTCAGGAAATCCACACACACCTTTTCAGCTGTCCCTCGTCCCTGGGTTTGTCCACTTCTTTCCTTGTATGGGTGGTCTGGGGCTGACCCTTTCACCGTGAAGACTCGGGGACCTACATGCAGCTAAGAAGGCTTGTTTCATCCACACCGGACATTGTGGACACGTTTCTCCCGCAATTTGGAGGGGGTCGGGCAGGGGTGCCGACACCCCGGTGCTCAGTCTGATCAGTACCCCGTGTCTGGAAATGATAGTTCAGTGGCCTCCCACCTAGTTCTCATCTACTTGATGAGTCATAAGCCTCACCACTACCCTCAAAGGGAGGTCGGTAAGTAAGCGCCCCTCTTGTGACCATGGGACAGAGGCCCTGTGCGGAGCCGGGGAGGCGCCCCGGGCCCCAGCGGGAGCCCTGTCTCTGCACGCAGCCAGCGGGGCGCCCTCTCCTCTCCAGGGCTCACACTCAACAGTGGGCGCGCCCACAGGGGCCCCAGGCAGAAAATGGGGCCTTCAGGCGAAGGCTGCCCCTGCCCCGCCCCAGTGGTAGTAGCCCTTTGTGTCCAGCGTGCCCTTGCCAGGCGCCTGTTGTGAGGGTGCGGAGCGGGGTGGAGCCAGACGTGCCCTCACCTCCCTGACGGTCACTGCCGAGGCCCCGGTAGCACAGTGAATCATATTCTTCCACGAGTAAGTCATCTCCACGGTGCTGGTTACATTTCAAGTCTCATGCAGCCATAACGTGCACAGGTGAAGCAGATGAGATTTGACTGCTTCAGAAACAGCCCAATTTAAGTGTAAAGTCCTGGGGAAGATCAGTGGGGAAATTCAAAACTAACACTCCTCCAGCTCGATCTTTGTTAGATCGCTTACGGGTGTGTGTAGACGAAGTAGTTGAGCTGAAAGCATTTAACAATACTAGCTGCTTAGTTAGGTGCTGGTCTCCAGGGAGTTAACTGTTTTCGAAACAAATGTAAATGTTAAGTAATTTAATTATAACCTCACCTGTGATGCCTGTGACCACAAAGGGTAGAGTCTAGAGAATTTTGCCACGTCTGGGATATATCAGTTTTGTCAGGAAGCACATAAACCTGCTGCAAGTTGTAGGGCTGGCGCACCTCCCGAGGACAGGACCCCACCTCCTTGGATTTAACGCAGTGACTTAGCCTCCACACACAGCGTCTTTGACCTGAAACGCGATTCATGCCGCAGGCCCTGGTGTTGGCACCTTAGAAGTTTAGCTCTTCAGAGGTAGCATAGCCCATCCGCACTGAGGACAGAGGACAGTCGTGGGCCCTGGGCTGCTGAGAGGACGCCCCTGGCCGGGGCTCCCCAGCCCTCCCCACCCCCGCCCGCGTGGCCGAGCACATTCCTCCTCTGCTGCTGCTCACAGAGCTGGCCAAGGCTCCAGCTTGTGGCTCGGCTGGGGACCTGCTCTGCCAGCTCTGGGGCCATGTCAGTGACAGTCGGTCCAGAAAGGGCCACGAGAGTCAGTTGAGCTATTGACTGTGCCCCAAACTGGATATTAGTGAGCTGTAAATTATTCAGTAAGTGGCTGTTATAGTGAGTGAGAGATTTACTATTTTAAGTTAAAATAATTCATTTTGATTAGAAAGCAAACTTGATAGAGTATCTTTCACATCTGAGCAGAACCATCTGGATGCCATGCTCAGTGCAGTGGGCCTGGCCTTCCTGTCTCCACGCCCTCCTTTGCCCAGCTCCTCCTTCCCCTGAGTCACCAGTGTCATCAGAAGGGCAGGCAGAGGACATTCTGGAAGAAGCCGTTCCTCTTATCATGAGTGGGTGTCTTCATGGGCACCTCAGCCCTTGAATGTCAGCCTGTGAAACGAGGCGCTGAGCACAGTGGGGAGGGGGGCCGGCGGTACCTCGCCGATCCATGTGGATGCTGGGCCAGCCCAGCTCACTCTGGCATGCCGGGTCTTCCTCCTCGGGGGCGGGGTGGGACATCCGCCACCCTCGTGCTCGGCATGTCAACCCACCTCTGTTGGAATTTAGGAAGGGTGACAGGCGCTCAGAACTACACAGTGGGTGTCCAGAGACAACTATTTGATCTGTGATCAACTTAAAATCACAGAAAGAATAGGAAAAACAGTGCTGATTTTCTTTTTTAGTGATTTAAACAAAAAATATATAGCATGAATATCTTTTACACAATAGTGATTTATGTGTAAATTGAGTTTATACAATTTGATTAATTTTAAATATGCTGTTGAAACAAAATTTTGGTCCCATGTTTATCATTTCTCCCTAACTTACCGATCTGTGACTCGGGCTTTTCTGTTCCCCTGTTGGTGTTCCGGGTTTGTTATTAGTGTGAGGGTAGAGGAGCCGTACAGAGACAGTAGCATCCCTGGGACAGTGCACCACGATCCACAATGTTTGGATGAAGACTTTTTAAAGAAATAATTATTTTTTAAGAACTGTGCAATGTTCTGAAATTCCCAGCGTGTTCTCCACGTGGTCTGTCCTTTGTTGCCCCTGTCCGAACACCGTTGGGCTTTAAGCCGCACGTCTTGTGTTGACAAGAGACCTGAGCGTTCGGTAGCTTTTGATAAGCTACTGGTCGTTGAACGTCTTTCTAAACCTGCAAGAACACTTGTTTTAGGCATTTTGGTCAGCGTCACTTTTCCCATCAGTTGTAATTTTGACACCAGTGACCGATGAACTTATCGAATGGTGTGTGCTATATCGATCAGTATAATTTTGTTGATCATTATAATTGAGTTGTAGAATTGGTCCTTAATTGAACTTTTAATTTTAGTATGAATAGCTTAATTTACATATTGCAGCTCATAAGTTAAAGTCGAAAGGGGGTGCTGCCTTCCTGATTTGTAGCAAGAGTCAAATAAAGGAACACAGCTAAGAGTTCGTTTAGAAAACATCCTGGTACATACAGGCTTCATTCCCAGTAGGTGAACGGCCTGGAGTGTGTGTGTGCTGGCCTTCCCCACCTCCCCCAGCACACCTCTACCCTAGCGTTGCGTATAATTGAAAATCTGTAATAATTTTAGCACTGGGCGAATGAGCGTGTGCATTGGGCCCTTGGTTTTGTGGTTTGTGGGCCCGTCAGGCCGGGCAGGTGCGTGGTGCAGTTTGCATCTTTTGCAGCTGGTCTTCAAACACTTGGTTCTGTTTTGCCACAGAATTTCCTCCTCCTCCCTCTGGAAACCATCCCCCCACTGCCCTTCACACCTAGAGTTTACCCCTGAAGGACAAAAGCTACAATTCGATTCTAAAATTTGCGCAACTGTTTTGTTTTCTAGGTCTTGAGTCACCGCGTCCAAACATAATCCTGGGGTTAGTAATCTGTCAAAAAATAAAGCGTCCTTCAAATGCCGGCGAATTAGACAAGACAGAGGAGAAGCGGCCCCGTACTCAGACACAAGAAGAAGTGGATCCCGTCCACCCCAGAGTGCCAGCAGCCCTGCTCCCTGAGAAGAAGCCACCCAAGTACCCGCTGTGCCCAGGGGATGCGGCTGTCAGCACCACACCCCCGGGGTCTCCCCCACCCCCACCCCCTCCTCCAGAAGCACCAGGCGCGCCGGCCTCATCTTCCGTGTTACAGATACTGTCGTCGCTCAAACCAGGAGCCACGAACACTGTCACAGCATCACCCGCATCAGTGACGGTGGCCGCTTCCTCTGTCACTTCCTCTTCTTCAAAAACAGCTTCGCCCCTAGAACATATCCTGCAGACTCTCTTTGGGAAGAAGAAGGCGTTTGACCCCCCCACCAAAGAGCCTGCCGAGTCGGCCCCAGCCCCCCACCAGGACTCGAGAGCCAAAGCCGGCGGCGGGCTGCCGGCAGCACCTCTGCTGGACCCAATTGTCCAGCAGTTTGGTCAGTTCTCAAAAGACAGAGCTCTGGAGGAGGAGGAAGACGACAGGCCGTATGATCCCGAGGAAGAGTACGGGCCTGAGAGAGCCTTCGACACTCAGCTTGGAGACCGCGGGCGACGCCAGGACGCGGAGAAGGCTGCGGAGGCAGCTGAGCGGGAGGAGGTGGCCTATGACCCGGAGGACGAGACGATCCTCGAAGAAGCCAAAGTGACCGTCGACGACCTGCCCACCAGAATGTGTGCGGACGCGCACGGCGGGCCGGGCCTGCCGGCGCCCTCCTTGGCCGAACAGCAGCAGATGATAGAGGAGCTCACCAAGCAGATCGAGGAGCAGCAGAGGCAGGTGGAGGAGCAGGAGGAGGCGCTCAGGCAGCAGAGGGCGGCCGTCGGGGCCTCCATGGCCCACTTCTCCGTGTCGGACGCGCTCATGTCACCACCGCCCAAGGCTGCGCTCCTGCCGCCAGAGCCACAGGCTGCGGCCAAGCCGGCCGCGCCCCCCGCTGGCAGCCAGGCTCCGGGCCCGAGCGCCGAGGCGCGGCTGAGCCGGGACCCCCGGCAGGCCCGGCGGTTGGCCGCGGAGAGCAACGAGAGCGAGGCCGCCCCGAGGCCCCCGCTGGCCAGAGAAGCGCCCGGAGGGGCCGCTGCCGGCCCGGGGCCACTCCCAGCCCAGGAGGAGCCAGAGTCAGCCCCTCCACCGTGGGCTCCGGGCGAAGAGGCCCCACTGCCGGCCAAGCAGGACGGCCCTCTGCGGGAGCCCATGGAAAGCCCGGGGCCTGAAGGCGCGACCGGCGGGGACGGCGCGGCCAGGCCTGCCCGGAAGGTGCTGCTGCCCACGCCGCCGGGTGCCTCCTTCCAGCCCCTCTTCCCTTCGCAGCACGAGGGCCAGACCTTCCACCCTCCCGGAGGAAGGGATCCTTTCTCGGGTCCAGGGTACTCTCAGGAAAAACCTCTGGGCTCTTGCCAGTACGACGATCAGAGAAATGCTCAGTTTCCCGAAAAAAGTGACTCCCTGGCAGCTGAAACCGAAGGAGACAGAGAGCCACAGCCCAGGCCAGGTGAGGGGGCCGGCACGTTCCCTGCCGCAGCACAGAAAGGGGGGCCTCCACCCCAGTTCCAAGGCCAGCGGGAGCCTGCACCGCGTGCTTTCGGGATGTCGGGCCTTCACGGCCCCAATTACACAGGCCCACGGGGGCCAGTCCCTCCGTTCTCGGAAGAGAATTCTAATAACGACGGGCCGAGAGGGGGGCCTCCACCAGCCAGATTCGGGCCCCAAAAGGGGCCCATCCCTTCCTTGTTCTCAGGGCCACATGGGCCACCTCCCTATGGGGACGGGAGGGGCCCATCCCCTTCCCACCTGGGCGGGCCCAGGGGAGCAGGGCCGCCTCCGTTTGAAGACCGCAAGGACCCCCACGGGGAGAAGAGGGAGTTCCCGGAGGCCCCTTACGGTGAAGCCTCGGGCCCCCCTGGCCAGTGCGAGGGGCCCGAGCAGGCCCCGTTCCTGGGAAACAGGGGCGCCACGCCTTTCCAGTTCGGGGGCCAGAGGAGGCCTCTGCTGTCGCAGTTTAAAGGACCCCGAGGTGGCCCTCCTCCTTCTCAGTTCGGAGGTCAGAGAGGCCCCCCTGCCGGCCACTTTGTGGGCCCGAGGGGGCCGCACCCTGGGCAGTTTGAAGGCCCCAGGGGCCAAGCTCCTGGATTCGTGCCGGGACCCAGGGGGATGCAGCCTCAGCAGTTCGAAGAGCAGAGGGTCCACTCACCGCCCAGGTTCACCGGCCAGAGGGCACCGGCGCCCTTGCCCTTTGGGGGGCCCCGGGGCGCCGCTCCCTTCCCCGAGAAGAGCGAGTCGGCGCCTCCACGCTTCCACTTCCAGGGCCCGGCCGCCCCCGGACCCAAGCCGGCGCCCCGGCCACTGCTGGAGCTGCCCAGCCACCCGCCTGCGCCACCCGCCGCGCCGGCCCCAGGCCCCGAGGCCGAATTCCGCGAGGGCAGGGGCCACGAGTACAGAGGCCCAGGCTTCGAGGGGCGGCCCCGGGACAAGGCCCCGGAGGAGCCCGAGGCCCCGCCGCCCGACAGCCGCCCGGGCCGGGCCCTTGAGGACCGCCGGCGCGAGCGGGAGCGTGGGAAGCCCTGGGAGCGGGAACGCGGCCGGACCTGGAGTCGCGAGCGGGACTGGGACCGAGGCCGCGAGTGGGACCGACACCGCGACAAGGACGCTGGCCGCGAGTGGGACCGGGGCCGCGAGCGCAACGCGGGCAGGGACAAGGGGCGCGAGTGGGACCGGGCCCGAGAGCGGAGCCGCAACCGCGACCGCGACCGCGACCGGAGACGTGACCGGGAGAGGTCCCGCAGCAGGGACCGTGACCGCGACAAGGCCCGCGAGCGGGAGCGCCGCAGGGACCGTAGTCGGAGCCCGGAGCGACCCCGGGACCCCAAGGCCGAGGCCCCGCGGGCCGCCGCCCCCACCGCCCAGACCTAGGGCCGCCCGTGAAGCCGCGCTCACCTGCTAAGCAGGTGGTCTTGGAAAGAGCTGGGTGCTCATGCACAGGACAGAACCTTCTGGACTTGAGAAATTACTGTAATTTTGTGTATGATGGTTTCTTATAAAATTTCACACCTTTACAATTCTGATGCTTTTTAAATATGAACAAAAAACTAAGAACTCTTTAACATTTCCATTTAAATGTACTGAAATGGGAAAGTACCTACAAAAGCATATTGCTTTTTCAGATTATAAAGTTATCTTTTCTAATAACTTGACTATTGTAAATTTTAAGGGAGTTTAGTGGACCTCAGAGCCATACCTTTCCTGACATCTCATCTGTGATACCTGTTTCCAGAAGCTGACTTCACAGGGTTCGGGGCAGGCGGCCACGTGTTTCTGTGCATGGCTGTGTCAGCTGTCTCTGGAATGTTGAGAAACACCAGACTTAACTACAGGTGCATCTTTCTCTTGTCATGAAGAAATTTGAATTACAAATTCCAACCAGGAAACAAAAACACATTTCTTTGTTTTGCTCAGTGTTTAGGTATCCCCTTACATGTTCCCCGCACCCCCAAACATGATTAAAAGCAACATCTGAGTAGAAATTGTGGAATTTTAAATAACAATTTATTTTAAAATGTTTAAATTTTACCAGCCTAAAGAATGTGAGAAAGTAAAGCAATTAAGTGTACTTTAAAAGGCGGGGCGGGTGGAGGGAATAGGTTTCTTTGATTTGAATAATCAGGAACGTTTTGTTGGTTGAACTTTACCATCTGAGCGGTTCTCTGTCCCGGGAAAAGTGCACTAGCTCCGCACTGTGACACACACTTGTGACAAAATCTCAACGTTTGTCATCGAAATGGAACAATATTTGTGTAAAGCCTGAGACGAAAATAGTGATATTAGCTTAAGAACTACAAACTAGAAAGCTTTTCACTGTGAGACACAGGATACTGCTTCTTGTCATGTATTTTCCAAGTACTTCTGAAGTGCGAAAGAGAAAAAACTTGCTAATTTATTTGACTGTACAAATAAACTTTGATAATTTTTTTATATTTTCATAAACTTACTTTTGCAAATATAAAATTAGAGAATTTCATTTGTTCTTTGGAGTCTGTTCCATTGTACATCACTACAGATTTTTCACTTTCTAGCACAAACGTTTAAGTTATGAGAACACCGAGAACTTAGCAATTTGGAGTGATTGGTGTTAGAGACCCTGTCAGTAGGTTACGTTAAAGTGGCGACGAGTTCCAACATCTAACGAGATGTGAAGGTTTTTTTACGTGTAAAACAAAAAAATTTTTCTAATTTAAATACAACAAATGTAAAAAATCAAGTGTGTTTCTTTAGGTTTACTTGATAGAAATTTCTGTAAATTGTATTTTATATTGCAAAGTATTATATCACTGTACATTAAAACATGGAACTTCATAGCTTTGTTACTTGAAGTAGAATAAACATCTACAGAAGGTTTTCTGTCTCGTGTGGCATCGCGTTGGAAAGTCGGGTCTGCAGAGGGATGCCTCAGCTCCCGCTTCTTGGCAGTCGGCGTGGTGTGGGCAGCGGTGCCCTTTGGCCTGAAGACCCCTGCCGGATGCACCCCGTTCCCGGGATGGTTCCAGCACAGGACCCCATGTCGAGCAGGAAGCCCGAGGCCACCAAGGGAAGGACAGAGAAGTGCACGGTCGGGATGACAGAGACGTGGGGCAGGCGGTACCGGCAGGGTCGGCAGGCACCCAAAAGTCCCCGGCCGCTGACTCGGGCCTTAAAGGAGCACCGGGCTGGTCACGAGCGTGTGGTGAGGCGGAGCTGGTGGCCCAGGCGCCTTGCCGGGTGGAATAAGTGGCAGGGGCTGTACCAGCAGATGCGGAGCCTTCAGGTCAGGGAAGCGGCCGCAGCTGGGAGGAGAAGACAAAGGTGTCGGCCTTGCCCTTGAACTTCAGGGCCACCAGTGACTGGCCCCGTCCTGGTGGCCCTTGTGCCAGCATTTAGCTTCTCAACAAGTTTGTGCACCCATCTCCCGCCATGAGCCGAGACACGCAGAAAACATCCCTCGGGCAGGACAGGCTCTACCCCTGTGGGCTGGAGAGTCAGTAACCTAACGTCTGGTTTCCCGGCTGAGTGCCGCAAAGCGGGGGTCCCGCGAGGGGACGCCGCCATCACTGCCGCCTCAGAAAGGCGTCGGGCCAGGCGAGGCCAGGAGGGTGGCCGCTCGTCTACGGAGAGCCCACAGCGCTAGCCTGACCTTGGGGAAGACCGCCCTACGGCTAGGTCCTGCCAAAGAGGAAATCCCGAATCCTGCAGGATAGACGCGAGCAGGGCTGGGCACGGTGCCCGGCTCCAAAACGCGTGAGTCCCTCTGGCCTGCAGGCTGCTGTCCAAGCAGTTTCCCCAAAACGTCGGGGAAAATACGCGCAAGTTTTAAAATCCTCAGTCCCTTGAGTACAGCTGGGATGTTTGCATCCTCCCCAAGCCCTGCTTTATCTGCTCCACAGAATACTCCCGTGGCGTCCGCTGCTCCGTCCTTACCCTGCCAACTACCCCTGCTCTCCTCCAGGACCAGACCTGATGGCTCCAACCCGTGACCCCGTTTAGCCAAAGTCACTCACACACAATCAGGTGCGCCGTGCAGCGCTTGGCTCTCCGGAAACCTGGCATGAGGACTCCCTCCCGCTTGAGGCCTCGAGGGCCGCGGTGCCTGGTGGGGCCCCGTATCCCATCCAGTTCCGCAGAGGCAACTGTCAGGGAGGATGAAAGCAGCCTCCAAGGGAGGATCACACCCCAGGGGCCGGACCCTCCCCACCCCCGCACCAGCAGGTCCAGGGCCAGGGAGACAGCAGGGCGAGGCACAGCGACGGGGACCATCTGGCTGTGCCCTTGAAGGGGCCTGAGCAAGGGTTGAGGAGGCAGGTGCCCCAGGGTAGGAGCCCCAGCCTCCAACCCAGGCCCCTCAGGGTGGGGATGGGAGCTCCTGGCTTGGGATGGCTCTGACGCCTGCTTCCCATCAGACATTTAGGAAAGGGGAGGCCCTCCAACACCACCCACACTTTCCACCCAGTGGTCACCACGGGCAGCCATCTGTATCTTTTCCCTTAATCTGTTTGTCCCTCTATTTTTTTTACAAAATTGGGATTCTATACATTCTTGTATCTTTTCTTCACTTCTTATAACCTGGGTATCCCAATTCCCAAAGGTATCAAGTATTCATCAAAAGCGCCATTTAGGACTTCCCTGGTGGCTCAGTGGTTAAGAATCTGCCTGCCGGGCTTCCCTGGCGGCGCAGTGGTTGAGAGTCCGCCTGCTGATGCAGGGGACACGGGTTCGTGCCCCAGTCCGGGAAGATCCCACATGCCGCGGAGCGGCTGGGCCCGTGGGCCGTGGCCGCTGGGCCTGCGCGTCCGGAGCCTGTGCTCCGCCACAGGAGAGGCCACAACAGTGAGAGACCTGCGTACCGCAAAAAAAAAAAAAAAGAAGAATCCGCCTGCCAATGCAGGGAATACGGGTTCGAGCCCTGGTCCAGGAAGATCCCACATGCTGCGGAGCAACGAAGCCCGCGAGCCACAACTACTGAAGCCCGTGCGCCTAGAGCCCGTGCTCCGCAACAAGAGGAGCCACCGCAATGAGAAGTCCGCGCGCCGCAACGCAGAGCAGCCCCCGCTCGCCGCAACTAGAGAAAGCGCGCGTGCAGCAACGAAGACCCAGCGCAGCCAAAAATTAAAAAATATAAATATATTTATTAAAAAAGAAAGCATCATTTACATTTTTCACGTTGTTCAAAATTTTCTAACTTCTACTTTCCAGAGAATGTGGGCTCCCTGGAGATTTGTGGGGTCCTGTGTGTTCCCAGAATGTGGGAAATGAAAGCGGTGTACCAAGAAAATCAAGATCTCCCAAATGCCGCCGTCTGGAGACAAGTGTTCTTAATGGTGTTTCTGGCCCAATTTTCCTGTACCCATGTTGCTGGTGTTCAGGTGGGGGGTCACCAAGGAAGCACAGAGACTTTTTCCATCGTTGAGCTTCACACGAGGGTGGGGCAGGCAGCCCTGGTGGCTTGCAATGTCACTGAGGGTCCCCCGTGCTCTGCAACCTCAGCTCATGACTCTTGTCCTCGTGTTTGCAAGAAGCCTGCCCCTGCAGCCATCATGTCATCACCTCACTGTTACAGGAGGGAACCAGCAGGAGCAACAGAGCCTCTGTTCCCCTTTCAAATGTCTGGTTTGACCTCATTGGCCAGGTTGGCACCTGGCCACCTCTGGCTGCAAGGCAGCAAATCAGGGTATCAGGGTCTGCCAGAGAAAAAGAAGAGGAATTCAGCCACTGTGGACACCACCCCAGGGTGTCCCTTTATGTAAAGGGTCAGAAAACTGACTGTAGCAAGTGCTGGCGAGGATGCGGGGTGGCGGGGAGGGAAGGTGGCACCGCCCTGGAGAAGAGCTCTGGGTTTCCAATCAGTGACTTTTCATTAAATTCCACACAAGCCGGCCACCCCCCGCTAGACATTCACCCCAAAGCACGCGTCATCAGTGAGGGCAATGTCACCCCAAGGGGATGAGAACCCAAGTACTTATAGTGATTTATTCACAGTTGCCTAAGCCAGGAAACCACCCAGGTGCCCTTCAGTCAACACGGGGGTGGATAGTGGCCGAGCCACGGGGAGGAGGGAAGTGCATCCAGTGAGAGAGGCCCCAGACCAAGGCCACTGGCCGCAGGCCCCCCTGAGGGACATGCTGGAGGGGGCAGGTTGCAGACAGGGTGGGGCGGGGGGCCTCTAAGGGGCAGCACGAGGGAGGCATCTGGGGGACGGGGGCGTCCTGTCCGATGGCAGCGCTGCAGGCACGGCTGTTTGCACTTGTGACTTTGACCGTGAGCAACACCCAGACGCACAGGGAGACCAAGTGCTAGGCTGGCAGCTCCCAGGGATAAGCCCCAGCTCCCGCGCGCACACGTGCACACGGATACGCGCACACACTGGCACACACGCACACACGTGTCAGGACCGAAAAGAAAGCAGCTCACGTCTGGAAGGCGAACCGGCCGCAGTCACGCTTCTCTCCCTGGACGACGTGCATCCTTTCATCTGGAGTGGCGCGCTCTTGGTTTTCAGGAAAGATCCCCACCCGTGTAATCAAGTAGTAAAGGAACGCTTTCCTTTTGTTTAGAAAACAAGGAGTGGGGAGGGAGGAGGAGGGCAGGGGGAGGGGGAGGAGCCCCGTGCAGCAGCCTCGGGTCCCTCTGTGCTGCTTTTCTCCGCTGCGCTATCACCCCCGTCAGGACGGCCCTGTGCATCCCTGGCTCTGGCGTCCTGCTGCGTCGTGCCTTTTTCTAGGCCAGTCCTGGAATCCCTCCACCCTGCTGGGTATTCAGACCCGATTCTCTCCAGCACCGGGTCCACCACTTGCTGCTTTTACTGTGTTGTGATTTTGCGGTTTTAACTGAAGACTCGGCCCTTCCCCGCCTCTGCTGGCCTCTGACTCCTGCCGCCCTGCCCCTCGTCACTCGAGTGTTCATCTCTTGACCCCGCGAGTTCAAACTCACGTTCATTTCCTTGGAAGTTCAAAAGCAGTTGCCTTAGACTTTCCTTTGGTTTGTCTTTCCTTCTGTGCGTGCGTGTGCGTGTGCGTGTGTGATTAATCAATACTTAAATAGCTGAGGAACTTCCAAGCAAGCAGAAGGAAACTCGTATTTTCTTCAACGTCCTATTTCTCATCTATTAAACAATATTTTTAGAGATATTTAAACACAATATCAAACACTTAAACACCAAATTAAATACTGAGCAGTTTTTCCAAATATTTAGAAATCGGTTACAAAGGTATTTAACCGAATGCCCCTAAGCCGCTGATTGAAGTCACATCTCTAACAAAGGTTTCTCCGATTCTTTCACTCCTTAAGGAGTGAATAAAACTCACAAATCACAGCAATGAGATGCGCAGCAAGTGGTTTACAGACGCCAGCGCCGTGGGTCTCACTGTCTCTTCGTTATCTGGGTCAGAGAGAGACAGAGAGGGCGGGAGGGAGAGAAGAGGGAGACAGGGATGGGGGGATGCATCAGGGCTTGGTCTGCAGGCTTAGCCCCGGCTGTGGGAGCTGCTGCGGCCAGAGCTGGACGGGAAGGACGGGCAGACGGGAGGGTGTGGAGGGCGAGGTGAGGCCAGGCCGGGCCCCACGAGGATGGACCAGCCTCTCTCACGTGTTTCTCTCTACCTCCAGCCTGGACGGTGCGGACATCCGGCCTGAGAAGCTGGCGCACTTTGTCATAAAGGTTAGAGGCACACCTGGCCCGAGGGATCCCGGGAGGCGGCGTGGCCAGTGGGGACACTGCCCTCAACAAGGCAACAGCCCCGCGCGTGACCCCAGGTCGACCTCTGGGTTGAAAAATCAGTGCGGCTGTCGCTTCTCTTCTGGTCTCCAGATCTCGTGCAGAACTGTCTCTGCTGATCCCCTCAACCGCGAACACGCAGCAGAGGGGCTTCTAAGAAAAGGGGCCCGGCTAGCCACCCCCTGCCCATCATCTCAGCCCCCTGCGCGCCTCCATGCCTTGCTTACAGCCGTCCTTTGAGCCAAATTCCCAAAGGAAGACAGGCACAAACTCACCTCCCGCCCAACACGACGCCCCCATCGCCACTGTCCCCGCCCCCAGGAGAGGGGACCGGACCGCCCGTCGCTTCTGGGAGGGCTTCCCGGTCCTGCAGACCATGGGAATAAGGCCGGCCATTCTCGTCGCATCCTACGCGATCAGGGACGAGCAACGAGGAGAAAACAAAAGCGTGCGGTGGATAAACACGCAGGAACGTTTCCATCAAAAGCAGGACGAGGCGCGGCCGTCACAGCCGTCACTCCTGGTGGCAGCCGCGGCGCTGGTAGCGACAAAGACCCTCCTCCATGACCCCGTCCACGCTCCCTGGGCCCTCGAGCAGCTGCTGGGGGTTCGTGGCCTGGTGGGTGACCCAAACCTTCGCTCCCGCCCGGTCTGAGCCTCAGCCGTCGGGCCCGAGGGCATCGCTGTGGCCGTCCACCGGCTTGGAGGACGAAGAGGACCTGGGTTCTCTAGTTCCTCACCCGTGAGAGTCGGGCTCTGCCACCCCTGCTTTGGGCCTGAAGAGTCCCAAGTGGCCAGGCCACAGCCTCCACCGACGGCCCCAGGAAGCCTCACTGCGTCCCCGCGAGGAAGCTCTCTTCCCCTCGGGACTGAGCCCTCTAGAACCGAGAGTCACAGAACGGGAAGCACAGACTCTGCGGGGCATCACGAGAGGTAATAGGGAGAGGGGCCACCCCATTCGCACCCCTTGATTCCAGATCCAGCAATCCTGGAGCGAGAGCAACGCGGGTTGCGGAGCCCAGACCGTGTCCCGGGAGACATCGCCCCCGCCCTGCCCCCCGCGGGGTTGCCACCTAGCTGGCACGGTAACTGAGTCTTCAGAAGGCCGTCAAGCACACCTCTTAGACTGCCCAAAGCATGCAACGCCGACAACAGCAGATGGGGCTGAGGATGTGGGGTGACAGGAGCTCTCGCTCACGCCAGTGGGAATTCAGAATGTGGCGCAGCCACTTTGGGAGATAGTTTATTTCCTACAAAACTAAGCATCCGCTTACCATACGCTCCAGGAGCACACTCCTTGGTACTCACCCAAAGGAGCTGAAAACTCAGGTCCACACAAAAGCCTGCACACGGATGTTTACAGCAGCTGTATTCATAGTTGCTGAAACTTGGAAGCAACCAGGATGTCCTTCAGCAGGTGACGGATAGATAAACGGTGTCCCACACAGAAATGGAATATTATTCAGCACTAACTGAAATGAGCTATCAAACCATGAAAAGACACAGAGGAACCTGAAATGCATTTAACTAGTGAAAGAAGCCAATCAGAAAAGGCTGTATGAAGCCACCTCTATGACACTCTGGAAAAGGCAGAACTATGGAGACAGTAAGAGGATGGGCAGCTGCCAGGGGGCAAAGGGGCAGAGGGATGGGTAGGCAGAGCACAGGGGACTTTTAGGGCAGTGAAACCACCCTGTATGCTATTCAACATGCATGTCCTACACGTATCCTGTCAAACTCACACCTCGGTGTGTGCTGAGTGATTGTAGGCGCTAGTGTACTCTAATTGCGGGGCCTGCGTGTCCACCGCTAGGGTAGAGGAACGTGACTGGTATTAGTATGTTGTTGTGTTCTCCGACCTCGCTGAACTCACTGGCTTTTTTGTAGGTTCTGTAGGATTTTCTCCCTAGGTCATCGTGCTGCCTGGGGAGAAAGTAGACAGTTCCACTTCTCGTCCTCCCACCTGCATGCTCCTTTCTCTTGCCCTGTCACGCCGAGTAGACCCTTCAGCACATGCTGAACAGAAGTGGCGACAGTGGGCATCTTTCCTTTTTCCTCATCGAGAGGGAAAGCATTCCGTCTTTTGCCATTTAAGTATGATGTGAAGTGTGGTAATTTCATATACGCCCTTTATCAGGTTGAGGAACTTGCCCTCTATGCTTGGTTTGCCGAATTTTGATTGGGAATGGATGTTAGATTTGCCAGCCACTTTTTTTTTTGCATTTTTGAGGTAATCATATGACTTTTCACTTTGCTCTATGAATATAGTAATTTACATTGGTTGATTTTCAAATGTAAACAAAACTTGCATCCCTGGAAAAAACACTACTTGGTTACGATGAGTTATTCTTTTTAAAAAATCTTGTTGGATTCAATTTGCTAAGCTTTTGTTAAGAATGTCTGCCTATCTGTCCATGTCCAGTATTGCTTTGTAGTTTTATTTTCCTGTAATGTCTGCATTTTGCTCTCCAGCCCTGCTGCTTTCACCGAATCCATACGTTTGTACAACGGCGTCACGTCCGATGCTCGCCCGCGTTCCTTGAGGCTCACGTGGATGCTGTGCTTGGGTCTCCGGCCGTTAGTCCGGAGCCACTAAACTGACTCTGCCACCCACCGGGGGTCTCCCCCTGCACAATGGCCTGTCCACAGAGCGGCTCCTCCTGTTCTCGAAAGCCAGCCCTTCGCATCGGTCCATGATGCTGTTTACTTATTCATTTATTTATTTTTTTTGCATGTTTACTTCTTAGCTCAGGGGAGCCCAGGTGGGGCCTTTCTCCCGCCCTGACCTGCTCCGCCGGGCTCTGCCTGCCTCTTCAGCTCGGGTCCTCAGCTGAGGAGGGCTACGCCTGCAGGGCTAGACCAGAACCACTCGGAGCCACGTGTAGAGTTTGAAAAAAACATGTTTTCTATTTTATTCACATTTTATTTATAAAATAAGTCCCACTAAAGCCAGATCATTCTCACGTTTCATGTCTAAATAAAAGAGGGCTCAAAACTGTTATCTGCAAGGACCCGCCCAAATCAAGAAACACAAAAAACAGCGTAGGCGCCGACGGTCTTATTTCCAATAAGCGAAAAACCAAGTCGCATATAATCTTGATTTTATTTTCTTTTTTAAACATTGTAAATTTCACCACACTCCGTGATTTTGCTGCTCAAAGTGGGGTCCACTGATCAGCGGCACACACGTCAGCTGCGGGCTCCTTAGAAAGGTGGCATTCCGGGTCCCACCTAGGCCTGCTGAATTAGAATCTGCTTTTAAACAAGATCCCCAGGGCGAGCCTGTGCACATTACGGTCTGTGTTGATGTCATGCTTAGAATCTTCTCAAAGATTTTATCGACATCATCCTATATATTTAGTAGTTATATAATTTTCTTTTTAAATTTAGGTATTTTGATGATCTGAAACTAATTTTTATGTTAGGTGTGAGAAAAAGTGCTCTTGTTTTTTCCCCCACACCTGATACATTTTATTGAGTAAGCAGTCCATCATTTTCCTACTGGGGACATATTAAGTGGACAAAAAGAAAAGCAAATATATATATATATATATATATATATATATATATATATATATATATATTTTTTTTTTTTTTTCTTTTTTTTAAAAGTTTTTTGGCTGTGTCACGTGGCATGTGGGATCTTCGTTCCCCTACCAGGGACTGAACCTGCACCCCCTGCAGCGGAAGCGCGGAGTCTTAACCACTGGACCTCCAGGGAAGTGCAGGATGATCTTATATTGTTCAAAGAAAAGATACTGCAGAAGAAATGACTAGCACTCCATAGATGTCTGAGCTCTGACAGAATGAGCAATTCAGAGCCTGATGGAAGAAAACTGCCTAAATCACAGGCCTTTCTTTAAACCACGTGGTTCCTATACAGAAAACAACCACTGGTTGAGATGGGGGTAAGGGTGAGAGGTGGGTACAGTAATTATTTTGAGCCCGCAAAAATAATTCTTCTAAAGACCACCTATTCTATGATACCATTTATAGGACGTACCCAGGGTTGGCAAACCCATAGGGACAGAAAGAAGGTTAGTGGGTAGGGAGTGCTAATGGGTATGGGGTTCCTTGGGGTGATGAAAATGTTCGAAAACTGATTGTGGTGATAGGATGTGAATACACCACCACTGAAGAGCACACTTGAAAAGGATGAACCCACATGGCATGTGCATTCTAGCTCATCACTGGCCAGTGTTTGTCGAGTGCATTGATTATACGAGCCCTGCCGGTTCTAGGAGGAACGGTGCACCACGTGTATTTATTTATCTGACTGAGTTTTCACCTACGTACAGCCTGCCTTGTCACACCTGTATTTGGGGGCGCTGTCTCACCTGTCTACTGTTCGGGCTTACTGTAGGCCTCGTGTCCCGAGAAGGGGGGGACCGCGCGGCACCCCGTGGATACGTGGACTCGTGGTGAAGCGTTACCTGGAGAGGCGCCTCTTGCATGCGCCCTGATACCCGGCCAGGCCCTGGGAGGCCCCGCGGACACTCGACCCAGGTGTCTGACCCTCGGACACTGGACTTGGGCGTTTGGCCCCTTGGACATTGGGATCCGGGCGGCCCGGCCCTGCGGACACTCGACCCGGGTGGTCTGGCCCCTCAGGCACTGGACTTGGACGGCCTGGCCCCGCGCGCTGCAGCCTCGCCGCCCGAACCCCACGCCCCAGACCTGCGCGCGTAGCTTGGGACTGGGCGCCGCGGCGGAGGCGCGGCGGGCGGTTGGTGTGGCCGGGCCGTGGGGCGGGGCCGCGGGGCGGGGGCAGGGCCGCGCCGGGGAGGGGCTGCCGTTGCGGGCGGGCGGCGCAGGCGCGCTGCGGCCGGCGGTTTCCGCGACCCCGCCCGCCCGGCCTGGCCCCGCCGGCCTGCCCGCGCACCGTACGCCGTTGGCGCCGGCATGTCGGGCCCCGGGCAACCGGAGCCGCCTCAGGCGGGCGGGCCGGCGGGCCCCGAGGGCGCGGACACGGCGCTGGGCGAGGCGGGGCTGAGTTTCACGACCACCGACCTGAGCCTTGTGGAGATGACCGAGATCGAGTACACGCAGCTGCAGCACATCCTCTACTCGCACATGGAGGCGGCGGCGGCCGACGGCGAGCTCGAGACGCGCCTCAACTCGGCCTTCCTGGCGGCGGCGGCGCCGGGCGCGGCGGCGGGGGGCTTCGCGGCGGCCGGGGGCGCGGCGGCGGGGGGCGCGCCGCCCGTGTACCCGATGCTGTGCCCGCCTGCGCTGGCCGATGGCGGCTTCGCGGGCGCCAACCAGTGCCTGGGTCACATTGACTTCCAGGAGCTGCGCATGATGCTGCTGGGCGAGGCGGGCGCGCCCCCCGCCGCCGAGAAGACGCCGTGCGCCGACGGCCCGGGCGCCGGCGCGCCCCGGCCCAAGGCGCCCGACGGCGCCGGCAAGGAGAACGTGGAGGGCGCGCCCGAGGCGCGGGCCAAGTCGGCCGTGCGCGTCCGCCTGGAGGACCGCTTCAACAGCATCCCAGCCGAGTCCCCGCCAGCCCCGCGCGGCGCGGATCCCCCCGAGCCCGGCATGGCGCTCAACAAGTGGGTGCATCCCCCAGGGAGCGGGCCGGGTGTAACTAGGGTCCTCTGCAGAGAGGCACCAGCCTGGGTCCGGGTGTAAACCAGGGTTCTGTGCAGGGAAGCACCAGGCTGGGTCCGGGTATAGACCAGGGTCCTCTGCAGAGGCCACCAGCCTGGATCCGGGTGTAACCAGGGTCCTCTGCAGGGAGGCACTAGCCTGGGTCCGGGTGTAGACCGGGGTCCTGTGCAGAGAAGCACCAACCTCGGTCTGGATGTAGACCGGGGTTCTCTGCAGAGGCCAGCGGCCTCACTGCAGCTCGCATCTTAACAGGGAGCAGACCTCAGTGGGTCTGGAGGCTGAGCTGAAAGTTTGTGTGGTCTGTGAAGCACAGCAAGCAGATATTAAGTACACAGCCTGCAGCATCACCTTTGCAGTGTGCACTCAGCGTCTGCATGCGGAAGAGAGATGTGTTGAGATAAGTGCACACATGTTCCTGAGGAACAAAGGTTTTGTCCCCAAATCACTCACCTAAATGTCAGGAGAGACCTCTGCTTCCCCCTCTGTTGACTCAGGTTGAGGCTGACCTCATCTTGCACAGATGCATCCTCTGGGAGGAAAGACGTCATGTTGTGAGGTTTTGAGTGTAAAATGCAGCTTCATCCTTCAGCCAGACTGCCAGCCCATAAGTGATCTCGCAGCAACAACTATCGGAGAGGAGTCGCCTGTCTGCTAGGGTGTCTCCTCAGCTTCCTGTCTGTCCCCACCCTGTAGTTTTCCCCATTTTGCCCATAGTCAGATTTTGGAGGATGGCCAAAAAAACAGAGATTGGTGTCAGAAGTGTGATGGGAAGGGAGGTGTAACTAAAAGATGACACACAGCCACACCTTCCAATGTGAGGAAGAAAGTTTGAACTTGTCCCCTACAACACTAGCTGATAATTGTCTGTAGAGATTTCCATGATGGGGGGCATTCATGGTAACAGATTCAAGTTCCTATCTAGAAAATCAAATGTTAGCCTTTAGAGTGTGATAGTTAGTGATTGTGGTGTTTCAGGAAACTTACCTGCCACATGCTCTTCATGTGTTTCTGGGTTTCTTTTGTCTTGGCAGTTTGGTAACTCTTATTCGCCATCCATCCGAATTAATGAATGTTCCTCTCCATCAGCAACAAAACAAATGTACAACATTAGTGAAAAATAAAACTGCTGCTGCAGCCACTGCTCTGCAATTTACATACCCTCTGTTTACTGCAAATAGTTGCTCTGCTAGTGGAAATTCTAATCTTTCACAAACACAGGTAGGGAAAATGATTTGCGAAGCTTTGCTCTTCTGTATTAAATGGATAAATTGTATTTTAGTTAGGCCCCAAGGATTTTTTTTTTCTTTCATTGAGCTCAATAACTTTTTTAAATCGAGAGTATTTATGTGGTTCGGGGATATTTAAAAATCCTTAGTGCACCTAAAGTTCTTCAAGTTCATGTGAATAGCTTTGACGTTACTTCTGTTAAAGTGCATTTTATTTGTACGTAGAGAGGAGATTGTCACCTGTTGATAAAGTTCCTGTTGCTTCATTTTTTTCCAGAGTTCTAGTAACTCATGTTCTGTACTTGAAGCTACCAAGCATCAGGATATTGGATTGCCGAGAGCATTTTCTTTCTGCTATCAGCAAGAAATTGAATCCACTAAACAGACTTTGGGTAGTAGAAACAAAGCTTTGCCTGAGCAGGTTTGGATTAAAGTAGGAGGTAAGCGATAAAACAGAAGCTGGCAGGTGCTTTCTCCTCCTGCCTGATGTCTTTGCCCCCCCCCCTTTTTTTTTGGCCATGGGTGGGAGAGGGGAGAGAGGTGGTTTATAAACAAATGAAATGATCTCGGAAGCCTGCTTGCATCTTAGAAATCCTTCCGTCCCTCTGCCCAGTCACCTCACTTTGAACATCCTTGCGAATTTTGAACATCACGTTTATACTTGGCCTGGAAATGTTGAGTTTAGGGGCTGCTTTTTCTTAACAGTAACCTCCTTAAACAGAAAAATGATAGACTTAGGTACATTTTCGTTACCTTCAAGTTACTGACAGCACTTTCAGGTTTTTTTTTTTTTTCTCTTATTTCATACTTCATGAGTGAGGCAGGAGTCTGAAATCCGCTCAGACCTTTAGAGGACGATCTGCAGATGGGCAGAGGATTGAGTTGGGAGCAAGAGGCCATAAGGTGATACAGAAAGTTTTAGAAATAAACTTCTGAAGGCAAACTTTGCTTACCCCTGACGTTAACCCTCAATCCATTTTTCCTGGAAAACATTCTTTTTCGAGCTATCCAACAATAACACAGCTTACACTCAGCTCTTCGAGAGCTGATAAAGACAGGGTAGGGATGCAGCTCTCCTTCTTTCTCCCACGCCAGTGATTAGTTTTCCATTGTTCTTATGACATTGCTCGCGAAAGTATACGTTAACATTTGTAAGGTAGAAAGGTTAATGTTAAAATAGTCCCTGTACTGACTACTCAGCTGAAGAGTATTACCGATACTTGCGAATTCCTCTCTATGTCTTCTGAAAAGTTCTCACCATTCTGAAATGTGTGTTAAGGGGTCCTTTCACCGTAGAGGGTTTGGCTTTGTACGGTACCTGGGGAATGCACATCACCGCAGGTACTAATTAGACGCCTGCTGTACTTTGATAGAAATTTGACATATTTCTGTAGCACAGGTCAAAGCTATGATGTGATTACTCCTTTTGTGGGGGGGAATCTCACGTGTAAGGTGAGGGCATGTTTAATCCTAAACCGCTTAGGTTTTGTCCTCTTCTGAGCATCGCAGTTAGAATATCAGTTGTCTGTTAGGGTAATTGCACATCAAGAAAATCTCTTGGAGAAAATACTTCAAGTGTTTTTTTCCCCATTCTGAATATCAGAAAAATCAAACAACTTCTTGGTTTTTTTATTCATAGATGACAGTTAAAATGCCTGTTGATTTAAAAGGGGGACTTTTGACTGTATTGCTGTATAAGCTGTATTGATTACGGAATACCTGGGGTGTTTATATCTTGGATCGAAAATACCAAAAAATATATTCAGCATTCACGAGGGTAAGTTTAGAAGAACAGAAAAATGAAAATACCACTTTTTCCTTCTTTTGCAAAGAAGAAGCGCTGTGTAAGCAAGCAATAAGCAAGAGGAGTCGGAGTAGGATACGTCAGCTGGACACAAACCTAGAACGAAGAGCCCTGGGAGAGCTCCAGAATGTGGGTGAAGGCTCCGCAGCAGTGCAGGGTGCCTGGCAGTCGGTGGAGTTGTCCCAGGCCACCTTCGGGGAGCAGACCCAGAGCGGGCCCCAGCGGGGCCGGTCCCAGCGCAGGGAGAGGCACAACCGCATGGAAAGAGACAGAAGGTAATGCGTGGCGTCGGTGGCATACAGTTGTCTTAGACGCCGAGCTGATGACAGTCGGTGGTGGTGACGGGCGCCTTTTTGTGGAAAACAATGGTGTAGCCATTTCTGTGTTCAAGGGAGGGAAAGCTGGCTAGAGTCAGTGGTCACCGTGCTTTGCTAGGTGGATGGGGGTACCCGAGACCACCCCCAGGTCTGATGATTCATTAGGAGGACTCATGGCTTTGATTTATTTTGGACGAAGAACCCAGCAAAGTCGGCAGAGGCGCATGGGGAGAGGTCTAGGGGCCCCAGGCGCCAGCTCCCCAGAACACCTCTCAGCGGAGCCACTCAGGATGCCTGTCACCCCCCAGCACTGGTGACATGTTCCCGGACAGCAAAGCTCCTTAGAGACTCAGGGCCCTGGATCCTACTGGGGGCTGGTCGGGGGCGGGGGGGCATTCCCTACCTGGCACGCGGCCAAGTCCCAGACACCCAGAAGGAAAGCTGGTGTTTATAAGCCAGTGGCCAACGGTGGTGGGAACCCCCCGGAAATCTAAGTTCCCAGGTGCTGACCGGGGCAGCCTTCCTGGGAGGGGGGGCCGCCTGCGTACTGGCCTACTCAGTTTTGCTTGGCTCTTTTAAGGATATTGAAGAAGGAGGAAGGTACAGCTTATGTAAGTTGTTTTATCTGTGGATTTTATTTGTGCTGCTCTGTGGAGAAGCAAAAGGTGGTTAATTTTTCTGTTATAGCTGGGTACGGGATGATTCCCTAACTTCGTCATCTGTTGAGTGCTTTGTACCAGTTTCTGTTTTAGGCTCAGGAAATAGAGCATTGAGCAAGACAGATATTCATCTCTGAACCTACAGTGTTGAGCAGTGGAAATTTATTTATTTAAAGGGATATATTAAAGCTAGGCAGCTAGATACCTTTCCTAAGGATGTGTCCGCACATACAGGCCAAGCGATGGGCATCACTGAGCTCACCACGAATTATAATGGGCATTGTTTATATTTATTTAATAAACATTTACTGAATACCTACCATCTGAAAAAAAGCCTTATACGTACTACGTGTTGACGGTAAAAGTTTTCATCCTTACTCTGCCATTTCCTAGTTTAACAACTTCCTACACACTCTTTACCTCTCCACCTGAGTCTCTCATCTATAAAATAGGGATATCACCTACTGCGTAGATGGGACACAGGAATTAAACAAGCTGAAATGTAGTGTCTGGCCCAGTGCCTGCAGTTGCAGAGCATCTAGTGAATTCCTGCTGTTGTTGTTACCTTACAAAGTTGCTCTAGAGTTCTGAGTGTACAGGTGGGGAAATAGGAACAAGGGCCGTATTACCTGAATGTAATACGTGAAAGTTAAAAATGGTCTAAGACTCCAGGTGGGATGTAAGTCATCCCTAAAAGGACTGGATTTGGGGATAGTCACAGGCTGGTAGTCTGTGGTCCCTTATGAACCGGGGCGCCTTGGAGAATCAAAGCTGTGAATCCTAGCTTCTGTGACTTCCTTGGCACCTGGGGGGCAGGTGAGTGAAAGAATGTCCTGCCCAGAAGAAACACACACACAATTTTGCTTCCAGTTTCAGGGCGTTTGGGTCCATCCTTGGTCTAGAGACTTGGACCTGGTCCTTGCTCCTGGCCCAGGAGAAGTAAACAGGAAACTTTCCAGGGAGCGTGACTGGGCTTAGTGGGCAGCTGAGGGTGGGCTGGCCGCTGTAGAGGGGAGACCCGAGGTGAGGGCCTGCCCTTCCTACGCTCTCAGTGGCCAGGCCGCGAGCTGATTCCTCAAGACACACAGACACCTGCTCTATTCCTTTGTTCTGCTTCAGCGTCTCTATGTGATCACTTTGGGTTTTGACTGTAGGCGCAGAATCCGCATTTGTTGTGATGAGTTGAATCTTTTAGTCCCGTTCTGCAACGCCGAGACGGATAAGGCGACGACGCTGCAGTGGACCACAGCGTTCCTGAAGTACATTCAAGAAAGACACGGGGATTCTTTTAAAAAGGTTAGTGTCTAGGCCAGGATATTTTCAGAATCCTGTAAATGTATCCGTGTTGTTATTTATCCTTTTTCCTCTAAGATGTCCCAAACTGTCCTTTGTTTCCTGGAACCAAACATCCGATGCTGAGTCCAGTGTGAATAATGCCCTGCTCGTCACTTATCAAGGTGCTAGCCACAGCCTGGATGTGTGGTCAGCTGGCAGTTAGGGCCCTGCTCTGTGCAGTGGATTGTTTGGGGGCTTAAAGGGGTTTCAGAGACCTGCCTGTAGGGTATGATTTTTTTTTTCCCCCTCAGAAGATGTTGTGAAAGGGATAAAGCACAAATAGGGAAAAAAAAGAGGCAACTAAATGTCAAATAAATAATCTGGATTTCAAACATGTTCAGAAGACAGAGAAGAGAAACACTGCGGCCTGGGGGATCGGGGTGGGGGCTCAGGGGCTCGAGCATCTCCGTTCCTTAGGACAGCCAGCTCGACCTTGACCCTGTCTGTCTGGGCCGAGGAGCCATTGATTCCCTGCAAGCCCTCCAGGTGGGAGCGGATGCTGGGTGTGAGTGAGGGTCCCACCTGCCCCCTCCTTGGGGGTTCAGATGAGAGAACATTCCCTGCATTGGCTTCTGTGCTCTTCCTTGGGGGGACCTTGGGTCCAGGTACCGGCCTCATTTCTCTGGGGATCAGGGCGCGTGGGATGAGGCCTTAGTGAAGAGCGGCCTGGTTTTGCTGCTGGTCCCTGCTGTCGTGTAGTCGCTGCCGTTGACGGCAGCACGGGTCTGATTAGAGAACCGAGCTGAGGTTGGCACTATAAACGTGGAACATTTTGAAAAAGAGCCTTCCGTATCTAGATCCTGGGGGAGCGGCCGGCCGAGCGCCCCAGGCTGCCTGGAATGAGGCCCCTTGGGCTGAGTGCTAAGAGTTTGTCTTCTCCGTTTCCCTTTTCTGTGCCCAAGTGCATTTCCATCTTGTGTGTTTCGTAATTTCGTCAAGTTCCTTATTTTCATTGTATATTTAATTGCCTTTTAAAGCAATACCTGCGTCAAGTTTGTGCTGATTGGATCATTTATGGTTATTTATAATGTGGTTACTCTTTAACATTATTTTTTAGCGATAGACTTGGTTTATTGTAATAAAATAAAGCTTTTATATTTAAAAAAATGATTTAATGGTTGGCTCTGTGTACCTAATAGTGGTAAATTATTATTTATATGATCCATTCAAATATGATGAAGGTGTTTGCAACAATAAAAAAACTTAACTGTCACTATCTATACTCAAAGATTAAATAGGTTAAAAATTTATGGACATTGATTTTTATGTATATTAGGCTTCCTGAATATTTCTGAAATGTAGTTACATTGAATTTGTAGATTGTTTCTGGGTCGGATTACAAGACCCATGAAGAAACAGGCCGAAGTGACGTCAGTAGCAATTTGGGGGGAATTAGAATGTAGGCAGCTTAAACCCTTGTGTCCTTCCTGTTTCCTCAGTGACTTTCCCCCTCTTACTTGCATGAACATTTTGAAAGATGTGATACACGAAAGTCTTCAGTGATTTTCCTAAATTATTTCAGTACACATCTCATCCCACAGGTCTGTTCCGACTCTAACCAGGCTTCTGTCCGAGACACTGGGGGCACCTTGAATAAGACAGAGACCCCGTGGGCTGGAGGGAAGCGGCTAACAGGTTGAGGGTGAATGGACCACCTCCATCCCGGTGTGGGGTCTGGTTGACATGCTGCAAAGATGGCTCTCCCTGCTGTGCAGCAGGGAGACTGGACTCCAGGAGGAGAGATTAGGGGTGGGCAGGAGTGGAGACACAGACCCTGGTCAGAGGCCGCAGCGGCTCTGCTGAGACTGGCCAGGGCCCGCGGTGCTGGATGTAGGGCTGCTGGGCAGAGGAATTGGGGTCCACGGTGGGGTGTCTGGCTGGAGCAGCTGGGCGGGTGGCGCTGTTTCCTGAGATGGGAAGACGTGTGGAGAAGCAGGATGGGGTGGGGCGGAATCCACGTTCTGTGTCCGACGCGCTAGGTTTTCAGTGCCCAGGAGGCGTCAGGTGGAGGAGTTGAGAAGGTAAACGAGTCTGCAAGCAGGCGGTTCCCTTTGCTTTATTTTTCTACTGAGCACGGAGTTCACTGAACACCTGCCCTCCCCTCACCTAGTCTGAGCCGCCAACATTTACCATGTTTAACACACACGTGCACACGCACAGCACAATTTCAAAGACAATGACGTATCATGACCCTTCACCTCTAAATATTTACGCCTGTGTCTCCCATGTAACGCCAGTGCCGTTTTCACACCTCACAAGGTCGATAGCCATTCTCTTATACCATCTACTACCCAGTCCGTATTCCCATGTCCCCCAGATGTTCTAAAGGTGACTTTTATGGCTGCATTTTTTTCCAAACCAGCACCCAGCCATGCTTCTGTGTTGCATTCAGTGACGTTTTTCTGTCTCTGAGCTATAGCAGTCCTCCCTACCCCCCAGTTTCTATTACGGCACTGAGATTTTGAAGAGATCGGGCCAGACAGGTGCCTGTAGAACCCTGGATTTAGATGATTCGTTGTATTTATTTATGGTCATTAAAAATTTTTATATAATTTTAAACTTGCAGGAAAATTCCAAGGTGAGTGCTAAGAGCTCCTTGTGTGCCCACCCAGGTTTACCCAGAACCCCCAGTTGTTCACATTTTGCCCCATTTGTTCTGTCTCTTGCAGTCTAAACCATTTGATGGTAAACTGTGGGCACCATGTGCCTTGATGCCCAAACACTTCAATCTGTGCTTTTAACGAATATTACATTATCTTACATAACCAGAATACAATGGCCAAAATCAGGACACTTAACATTGGTGTAATACTCTTATCTAATTCAAATTTTGCCTCTTGTCCCAATAACATCCTCTACACCATTTTCCCCGGTCCAGCCCCAATCCAGGATCGCTGGTGACGCAGTTGTTGTGAGGTGACATTTTGGGGTCGTGACCTTGAACCCTAGCCAGGCTCTGGGGCTGCGGGGCAGTCTGTCACCCTGTGCTTCCCTCTCCTCTGTCCTGTCACCATCACAGTCGTTGGGCAGGACGGTGGCGCTGCCCCCCTGCTTTGTCTTCCCTCCTCCACCTGAAGTTGGGCTGGGGGCCCGGCCCGCACCCACGTGTCCTTGCGCACCAGCCCCAGTTATCAGGCGCAGCCGTACTGTTACTTCTCCCTTTCCTGTGCAGTAGGAATTCTGTCCTTTTTATTTTAAATTTAGTTTATTGCAGTGTAGTTGATTTACAGTGTTGTGTTAGTTTCTGGTGTAGAGCCAAGTGACTCAGTTGTGTGTGTGTGTGTGTATATATATATATACACACACACATGTATATATATACATACATTCTTTTTCATATTCTTTTCCATTATGGTTTATCACAGGATACTGAGCATGGTTCCCTGTGCTGTACAGGGAACTGTAACGCTCTATAGGGTTAGGACCTTGTGTGTCCATCCTGTATATAATAGTTTGCCTCTGCTCACCCCAAGCTCCCACTCCATCAATGCCCCACCCCCACCCCCTTGGCACCCACCAGTCTGTTCTCTGTCTGTGAGTCTGTTTCTGTTTTGTAGATAAGACACAGCATTTTATCTGTTTCTCACATTTATTTCTCACGTTCTGATCAGTGCAGATGGCAGTTTTAAAAACGTGTTGGGGCTTTTCCATTGTGACCTCTTATGTGGTCAGTTTTTTAAAATTCTGTGTTTATTTGGAAAGGACGTGCATTCTCGGTTCGGCGAATTCTGTATGTTTATTAGGTTGAGGTTACGAATTGTGGTTCCGGCCTTTCCTGTCCTCTCTTGTCTGTCAGACCTGTTGTTCTCAGAGCCCCCGTGGCATCTCCCACCGTGACTGGCCTTGTCCCATCTCTGTGGGGCTCTCAGCGTGGCTAAGTGTCGGGGGCGCACCCTCCCACCTGGGCCCCAGGTCTGTCACCCCTCTTGGTTTCATTAACCCTTTTCCTTTAATTCTCTCGTCTCTCTGTACAGATGACACCTGTCTTCTTCCTCTTCCTGACTTCCTGGTATAACTTCTCGACATGTAATTGGAACGATCTTTCTTTTTCCCACTAAAAATAGTTTTTATTATCGGCCTTCTCCTATTTACAAATTTAATGTGAATATCCAACTTTGACCAGACGTCATCTCAAGGTGTCTGATGAGTTGTAAAAATCCCTTAAAACTCAGCTATTTCACTTAAGTTTCGTTGAAATAGACGCTAATTGAGAGAGCAGGGTAACAATTACTAGCTTACCTTTGACGCAGTCAAGGGCGGGAGGTGTCCACTTGTCTCCCTCTTTCACGGTCACCCCAAGTTCCCATGAACTGAGTCCCAGGGACCTCGTGAGAGTCTAGATCGAGCTACACCTTAACCCCACTGCTGGCAGAACTATTCAAAATAAAGACGGGTGCCCAGGGCTCCTCATTTTATGATGATTGTTTAGAAAAATCTCTTGAAGTACTTTCTTACATCTGAGAGGTGATTGTTTTCTTCCTTCTGACTTCTATTTAGGTATTCTCAAAGGTCAATTCTGCCTTCTCAAGTACAGGCAAATATTTTATAGCTGGGCTTTGGGTGTCAGAATATAGAAACCAATGTATCAAACCATGGTTCATCTTACATTGCATTAAGACCCGTTGAAAACCTTTTAAACTTTGGGAAGGAAATTAGAATGTGTTTCTGTGCAGATATAGCTTCTGAGCATAGACAGTTGTTGCAAATGGCAGATGGCCGTGGCTGGGATGCCACGTAGCGTGTGGACAGGTGGAGGGCGCCAGCCGTTCCAGATGACTCAAAAGTCAGAGCAGTGGCAGCAGAGAGAGCGCTTATACTTCCCTTCCTGGACACAAATTAAATAGAAACCTATTATAGTCCAGCAACAAAGAGACAGCACAATTCAAAAATGGGCAAAGGACTTGAATAGACGTTTCTCCACAGAAGATAAGCAAATGGCCAATAAGCACATTTAAAGATGCTCAACATCACTAATGATCAGGGAAATGCAAATCAAAAGCACTTTAATGGATGTGAGATACCAGTTCACACCCATTAGCTGTGGCTATTGCAAAACAAAATAACAAGTGTTGGTGAGGATGTGGAGAAATTGCAACCCTTGGGATTGCTGGTGGGAATGTAAAATGGTGCAGCTGGTGGTTCCTCAAAAAGTTAAACATAGGGGCTGCCCTGGTGGCGCAGTGGTTGGGAGTCCGCCTGCCGATGCAGGGGACGCGGGTTCGTGCCCCGGTCCGGGAAGATCCCACATGCCGCGGAGCGGCTGGGCCCGTGAGCCATGGCTGCTGAGGCTGCATGTCCGGAGCCTGTGCTCCGCAACGGGAGAGGCCACAGCAGTGAGAGGCCCATGTACCACCAAAAAAAAAAAAAAAAAAAAAAAGTTAAACAGTTACCCAAAAGAATAGAAAGCAGGGACTTAAACAGATATTTGTATACCAGTGTTCATAGCCACATTATTCACAGTCACCAAAAGGTGGAAACAATCCAAGTGGTGGAAACAATCCAATCAACAGACGAATGGAGAAGCAGAATGTCTGTACAGCCAATGGATTACTAGTCAGCCATGAAAAGGAATGAAGTTCTGACGCATGCCTCACAATATGGATGGACCTCCAAAACAGGATGCTGACCGGGAAAAGGCAGACACAAAAAGACAAGTACTGTATGATTCCACTTACATGAAGTACCTAGAGTCATCAGATTCATAAAGTCAAAAAGTAGAATGACGGGTGCCAGAGACTGGGGGAGGTGGATGGATGGAGGGTACATGTTTAACAGGGACAGAGGTTCAGTTTGGGGAGATGAGAAAGTGCTGCAAATAGATAACGGTGATGTTTACACAACACTGTGAATGTACTTAAGCCACTGAATTGTACACTTACAAATGGTAAAAAAATGGCAAATTTTATGTTATATATATTTTACCACAATAAAAACATATAAACTTAGACTTAATTGTGTAAGAATGCTATGCTTTAAAAAAAAAAAACTTACAGAAATGTATACACGCACAAAAACGGAGAGACTAGAATAATGAACGCCCGTGTCCAGTAACTCAGCTTCAGGCATAACTTTGTTTCACCTATACATCCCCATCCTCCCACCGTCACTGAATTATTTTAAAGCATTACCAATTGTCATATCATTTTCATTCACAAATGTATCTCTAAAAAGAAAAGGGCTGTTTAAAAGCACAACCACGTCATCATCAGCTTCCTTAATCTCCCTCCCTGACCAGATTTCTCTGATTGGCTCGCAACTGTCTTTTTACTGTCGACTTACTTAAATCGGTATCCAAACACTGCATTTGGTTCGTAGCTCTTATGCACCTTTTAATCTGTTCTGGCTCCCCTTTCCTGTTTTCCTTGCTGTTTGTTTATTGATGAGGCCGAACGTTACTGAACCAAATTTGGGTCCACTTGCCTGCACACAGTAAAGCCAATTTGCTGACACCAGTTGCGGTGAAAACAAGTGCAGCGTTTACTGCAGGTGCCAAACAAGGAGTCTGGGCAGCTAATGCTCAAAAGACCTGAACTTCTTGTTTGGCACCCGCAATAAACGCTGCACTTTCTTTCACTGCAACCCAGTGTCAGTAGATTGGCCTTACTGTGCGCGGGTGAGCGGACCCAAATTCAGTTCAGTAACAATTTTTGGTGACCCAGATGGGATTTCCAGCCCATCTGGGATGCCAAAAATTGTTACTGAACTGAACTTGGGTCCGCTCGCCCACGCACAGTATTACACGTCATGATTAGTTATACTCCGTGACAACTTCAGCAGAGAAGTTTTTTCCATATAATGTTTTTTGTGTCATTTAATATACTACATAATCTTCATTAGTTTAATATTTCTCTCTGAGATGCCTCAGGAGCCCTTTGGAAAACTCAAAGTCAGCTAGAGAAGGAAACTTACAACTGCTGTCAAAAGCAGCTCGATATTCCAGGAAAACTTTGCTGTCTTAACAGAGAGAGAAAACCACTTCCCGTCTGCACCAGCTTACTTTTAATAGCGAAGTTCATTTAGTTAATGAAATTCAATCTAATATGAGCCAGTCTTGACCCCATGCAAAACTCTTTCCTTAAAGTTCCTTTTCTACAAACCTTTCATCACTTTCTGAATCTATATTAGTTTGTCCATTATATTTTCCCTATCCAGAAACAACCAGCCCTGGGACGAAATTATTCTCCCTTTTTTCCCTTAACAAAGATATTTCCATTCTTTATACCTTCTCTCACTGACAATGTATATCCTACTTTCTGTACACACTGAAATGCTTCCCTTATTACTTTTAGTAGTTTAATTACACATGTATTACAATTTTTAACCCTTAAAAACTTTAATCTTTACTGAAAACCAAGAAGCGAGTAATTGGACTTTTCTTTATATCAGCATGTTTTGATTGGCAAACTTATGAACACACCTCTAAAAACATACGTTTTCCTATAGCACAGTTTTTCTCTTTAATGTAGTACAAGACGTGTATCTAATAAACTCAAACATCTCTAGCTGTTTTTCTCTCTCATAAGAAGACAGGAGGTGAACTTAGACTTGTCTAGTAATCGGTATTAACGCTCAAAAGATCTGAACTCCTTGTTTGGTGCCTGCAATAAACGTTGCACTTTCCTTCACCACAACCTGGTGTCAGCAGATTGTCTTTACTGTGTGTGGGCGAGTGGACCCCATCTGGTTTAGTGACAGTGTTGGTGATTGAGGTGGGTCCTGTTCAGCAGCTGTTTGAGCACCTTTGTCTCAGGGGCAGCCCCACGACCTTGCCGCCAACCAGCCATCCTCGGCCCACAGCGCTTTTGATTTTTGTGATAAAAGAAACAAGGCACTTGCACTGGCAGGTTGAGGTGTCTTTGGTAAGGAATGGAACTCACGTGTGGTGACACCAGAGTGCTCCTCCCTATCGCGCTGACTTCTATGGCAGAATGTTGGTTGGGATTTTCCCTTTTGGACTAAGGCTTCGTCATTTGGCTTCTTTTTTTATTTTTTTTTTTTTTTTTTTATTTTTTTTTGGCTTCTTTTTTTTTTAAAAACAAATTTATTTATTTATTTTTGGCTGCGTTGGGTCTTCATTGCCGCACGTGGCTTTCTCTAGTTGCGGTGAGCGGGGGCTGCTCTTCGTTGTGGTGCGTGAGCTTCTCGTTGCAGTGGCTTCTCTCGTTGAGGAGCTCGGGCTTTAGGCACGTGGGCTTCAGAAGTTGCGGCACGTGGGCTCAGTAGTTGTGGCTCGCGGGCTCTAGAGCGCAGGCTCAGTAGTTGTGGCGCATGGGCTTAGCTGCTCCGCGGCCTGTGGGATCTTCCCAGACCGGGGCTCGAACCCGTGTCCCCTGCATCGGCAGGCGGATTCTTAACCACCAGGGAAGCCTGGTGACTTGGCTTTGTCTCTGACGGGGCATTGGTTGGGAGTTTCCCTTTTCGGGACTAGGGAACCTCGACCCTGAGGGACTGTTTTCCGTTGCGTCGGTTGGTTGGTTTGCTTGATATTTGACAACAGCGGCCATGAATAACTAAGAAATGAGTGATCAGAGCTCTGTTCCATCTTGTAGTCTAGGGTATATTTTACTAAACTGGTAAATGTTCAGCTATGCTCCTATAAAAAGAAAAATGTTTTTTCTGACACCACATGGCCACAACTTTCTTCAGACTCTGGAGAAAATTGGTTAAGATGAGACTCTTTTGAAATTCCAAACCTGGTTCTTTTTTGCCTATGCAGTTTGAGAAAGCTGGCTTAAATATTTTCTCAGAATTCTGACCCTCAGAGAACAAAAATATTTCTAGGAGAAAGCTTGAAGCCATAACTCTTACCATGTCTTTGAAATGCAAACACAACCCACATTGCCTGAGACTTCAGCCTGGGTTAATTAGTAGAACTTCAAATCAAAAGGAAAAAAGGGGAAAGAGCCTTTTTAAACTCAAGTAGGTAAATTTAACTTGTTCCAACTGTTATAAAGTTTTACGTTTGCTGGGTGAGTTGCCATGACACGTGAGGTCATGATTTCCTATCTTTTCATTTGCATTTTGTTTGTTATTAAAACAGGAACCCTCATTTGGGAACTTGAGGGAATTGTTGGACTTCACTCTTTGTTTTTGTCCTGCAGGAAATAGATTTTGTTCTTCATGCGTGTGTGTGTGTGTGCGCGCGTGCACGCGCATTTGTCTTGTGTGTAAGTGTGCTGGTATGGGAAACTCAAGCTTATTTCCTGAATGCAGCCCCTTGGGGTGCATTCTCCAGAACTGGACCACTTTCAGTCACAAACAAATAAAATGTAAAAAAATGATTTTCCTTTGTTACGTGGCCTGGCCATGATACTCCATAGATTCAGGAAAAAAGTGTCCTGTTAATGGATCCTTAAATTATGCTACTATTATGCAGTTAGGGCTGTTTTACAATAGAGAGGGAAAATGGGATCAAATTTATAAACTAATAAGTTTTTTATTGAAATATAAGCTATGAGATCTCCGGATGGATGGATGTCTTTATATAATATTGTCATAAGTAATAAAATAGAGATAAATGGGATAAAAGCTTTCAGGTGAACTCTTTAGGAATAGTCGTGTATTAGTTTTTCCGGATTTTTGGTAACTTGAAACTTTAGTTTTGCTAAATTAAGTTATATGACGGAAATTCATTAAAGGTCTAAGTCATTTTTCATTAAGGTAAAATACTGGAACATTGATTGCTCGAGAAGTCTAAGTTTATCTTCTCTTGTCTGCTTATGAGAGAGAAAAAAACTAAAGATGTTTGGGCTTATTAGATACATGTCTTGCACCACATTAAAGAGAAAAATTGTACTATAGGAAAACGTGTGCTTCTAGAGGTTACAGAATGTGCTCATAAGTTTGCCAATCAAAACATGCTGAATAAAGAACAGTTCAATTACTTGCTTCTTGGTTTTCAATAGAGATTAAAGTTTTTAAGGATTAAAAATTGTAATACATGTGTAATTAAGTTACTAAAAGTAATAAGGGAAGAATTTCAGTGTGTAAAGAAAGTGGGCTAGGGGCTTCCCCAGCGGTCCAGTGGTTAAGACTCTGCGCTTCCACTGCAGGGGGCAAGGGTTTGATCCCTGGTCAGGGAACTAAGATCCCGCATGTCGTGTGGTGTAGCCAAAAAAGAATGGAAATATCTTTGTTAAAGGGAAAAAGGGAGAATGATTTTGTCCCAGAGCTGGTTGTTTCTGGCTAGGGAAAAAATAAGGGACAAACTAATACGGGTACAGAAAGTGATGGGAGGTTTGTGGAAAAGGAACCTTAAGGAAAGAGTTTTGCATGGGGTCAAAACTGGCTCATATTAGATTGAATTTCATTAACTAAATGAACTTCGCTATTAAAAGTAAGCTGGTGCAGACGGGAAGTGGTTTTCTCTCTCGGTTAAGACAGCAAAGTTTTCCTGGAATATCGAGCTGCTTTCGACAACAGTTGTAAGTTTCCTTCTCTAGCTGACTTTGAGTTTTCCAAAGGGCCCCTGAGGCATCTCAGAGAGAAATATTAAACTAATGAAGATTATGTAGTATATTAAATGACACAAAAAACATTATATGGAAAAAACTTCTCTGCTGAAGTTGTCACGGAGTATAACTAATCATGACATGTAATGCTGCACGTGGGCGAGCGGACCCAAGCTGGGGTCAGTAACGTGACTACTGCGTCCTGCAGGACATCCCACCTTCTGCATCTTGCAGACCCGTGTCTTTTGTTTCCTGGAGGCCGATGAGCTTCGGGTGGTTTGCGTGCACCTGCCTTCTCTTTTTGTGAGCTTGAGACTGACTCAGCCATTAAAATTGAGGCCTTTCACAAAGTGTCTAGAGGCGTAGTGTCATGAACTTGACCCGCGGCCAGCAGGGTGTTTGGGGAGTTAGCTCTTGGTCTGGCCCCGTTGCCACGCCTAACACTGAGCAGTCAGTGGGGCAGGGGCAGGGGACAGCAAATGCCCATGGCAGGAGGGGTGTGTCACGGTACAGAGTGTCTGTGTGGGGTGGTGGAAAGTTCTGGAAATGGATGGTGGTGATGGTTGCACAAGAGTGTGAACATACTTAATGCCACTGAATTGCAAACTTACAAATGGTTAAAATGGTAAAGTTTATGTCTGTGTTACCACAACGAAAATAACAAAAAAATATGGCTGCCTCTAAAAAAATATCAGAAGGGTTTGCAATATGGTCAGGCATTTTGAGAATCTATTGGAAAACTAAATAAAAATACACGTAAAGGTAACTATTTGAGACAAATGTTTGAATCCCCATTTTTATCATCTGTATCCCCTTACAGGATGTGACATACGTTTGTGAGTGACACCTTGACTATATATTTTGAGGTGGTTTAGCTCTTAATTTCAACCATTTGTGGGTTTTTTTGTTTTTTTTTTTCATTTGTGTTTTTGAAGATAACAGTTTTCATGTCTGTGTATATTGTACGTTAATGGTCATTTCTCAACTTTAGGAATTTGAGAGTGTGTTTTGCGGTAAAACTGGCAGAAGGCTAAAGTTGACCAGACCAGACTCCTTGGTGACGTGTCCCACACAGGAGAGTACAGAGTAGCCCAGCTATGGAGATCAAGTGACTGACTGGATGTGAGCACTGATGTCTGGGAAGCAAACGGCTGTTCCTTCGTGACCCATAAACATTTCCTAGGACCCTGGAACTCAGCTCTGATAGTCTGACTCTAAAGGGACATGATTCAGCTGATGGGACTCCAATGGGGACTTTGAAAGCACATTCTGTAAAAATATTTATCTAAAACAAAAATGCTTACCGATTAACGTCCTCTTAGACCACTTGGGGATGAAGACATCTTGACAATTAGTAAGTAATTTTTCAATTATCTGTCTGATTCCATCATGTTTTCTTAACATGATAACTTGAAAAATTAACATCCTTTGTAATTTCTTTAGTCTTAGAAGGTACATTGCTTTTTACTTATTTTATTTACATTTTAAATAAGCCCCCTTAGCAACTAGAACAAGTTAAATTGTTCTTAACTGTAAGTAAGACATTTTACTTCATTTGTCTGTCGCTTCCCCTTGTAATGATTTCTAGCTGCATAGAACTGTATTGCAAAATGCAGTCCTATTTTAAACCTTTCTGCTAGAAATTTTCCAGAGATCTCCTTTAAAGGTACTTGTGTCCGTAAATGAAATACTTGCTGGATATTAGACTGCTTCAATGCCCTCATTTTCGTATTGAGAGTCATTACTTTCTGTGTAATAAACTGTAGTGTTTGGAACTGAGGTTTTCAAATGAGTGGCTTTATTTGTTACAATAGATAAACCAATAGACCTCAGTGCAGTACAGTCACTTTCAATAAATACTGTCAATGGGAGACAGTTAAACGTTTGCACACAAAGGAGGCAAATCAGACGAGACCTTTGTATGGAAGGGACACTGTACATTAAATTCTTTATTTTTTTGGTAATACTGTGGCCCGTCATTAGTCTGAAGATTTCATATATCATTTTATTGAAATATCTTAGCCTTTACGCAAATGCCATGTAAACAAGTTGCTGAGTATTTTTTTCTCTCGTGAAATTGCACAAACCTTTCTCTATGTGCACCCGAGATCCGTCTGAAAGGTTGGGTTGATGATTTTATTACATAGGCCTGGGTCTGAGGTATGATGTTACAGCCGAATGGACCATTGTAAATACACGTAGAGACAGAACACTTTGACAGCAGCTCGATGAAGGATGCTCTCGGGGACCAAGTGTCCGGTCGCTGCCGCTGAGGACAGGAGGGGCAGGCCTCGCTGGACGGCACGGCGGTCTCCGACCATTGATGCCGGGACACTGCTGCTCCCCGCGGGGCCCTGGCACAGCTGGCTGCTTCAGTCGGCATTGCTTCCTCACTCGCTTCCTGAAGTTGTGTTTTAGGAGCTCCTGGAACCTGATTTTTCCCCGCCCCCTCCCATCACGGCTCCTTGGCAGGCGGAGGTGTCGCAAATGCCGGGGGTCCCCTGAGCGCCAACAGCACCGGGAAGGCCAGGATCGCCAGGGAGCCCAGGCTCTCCGTGGGCCCCGTCGCGGCCATCTTTGCCAACACCGGGCACGCCTTGCGGTCCTTGAGACACACCAGGAAGGTGAGTGGAGACACAGAGAGAGGACATCAGTGGTGTGTCCGTTCAGCCAACCCAAGTCTTGTGTTTCTGTAGCTCGTTTCTTAACTCTGGGAGGGGCCCAGGGGAGGCACGCTCAGGCCGGAGAAGGACGAGGGCAGAGGCCAGGGCGCAGGAGTCTGGGTTCTGTCCTAAGCAGGGCAGCTCAGACTTGAGAAGAGTCAGCTGGCGCCATGTGAGGAATGGGTCTGGGGTGAGTGAGGGGGATGCTGACGGTGCTGGTGGTAAGCGTGGGAATGGACTAGGTGTGAGACAGAAAGCCCCGCCCCCCCAGGTGGTGGGCACCTGGGCAGGTGGACGGCAGAGGAGAAACCAGGAGCTGGGGGTGCGGGGAGGGGTGGAGTGAGCGAGGAGCTGTGCCGACAGGTGTGTGTTTGCTCCCGGGACGTGTGTGCGGATGCGGCGGCCCCGGGGCAGCCCCCGAGAAGGCTCGGGATGGAACGCGGCTGGGGCTGCCGTCCTCCCTCTCGGCAAAGTGTTTATATTCAGCATGAAAAGTGCCAATATCCAGGGTACGTGTGGGTCACTTAAGTGAAAATTCTGTTCGAATTTAACTGAAATAGATACTCGATGGCTTTAGTTGGATAGAATTTAACTGAAACTCCTGAACTAAAACAGACACAGGGCGATCTGATTAAAGGGTCGTTAAAACAGTCCCTAACCTGGCCTTTAAGGGTGCATCGTCAGGAGAAAAGTTCCCTCAGAAGAGGGGAGACGTGCTCGGCACCCAGAGGTGCCTGTGTAACATAGGTGACAGCGGCCTCATACCTTGGAGCCCTTGGTCTCCGTCAGGCCCGTCCAGGCCCTCGCCAGCTGGGCCTTTGTCTCCTCTGTCCCCCTGGTTTCCTGTCAAGGGCAAGTGACACACGCATTTGCTTAGAAGCCCCGATTCAGGTTCAGAGACAGACTTCCGCTGCCGGCGAGTGTGCGGTCCTGCCTTTCTACAAGCTGGGTGCCTGCTTCCTAAGCTGTCTACCGGATCAAAAACGTTTAGAAAAGGACACCCTGCAGTGTCGGGCTGGATGGATTTGACAGAATGCACCCACCCGCGTGACTCGCCAGCCTCAGAGCTGCACTTTTGGACCTTTAGTTTGTTCACAATATTTATGCCTGTGAAACAGCTGAGTGTTTGCCCTGTAGCCCTATGTTCAACGTGATTTTTGACAAATTATCTAAGGTGTTTTGAAACGTCCCCTGAATTGTGTTCTCTCCTCCTCCACCTGCAGCTGGTTTTGGTCTCTGGGAGGGGAGCCGAGGCCCTGCTACGAGGGGCCGCTTGTCGGCCTGTGCTTTGTGTGATGCTGGCCGCAGACAGCTTATCCTGAGTGATGTTCTTGGAAAATTGAGCCTCTTGTCAACATAGTGACGCTCAGTGAGGCGAGCAGCATTGTTGGGCGCGGTCTGTCCTGCCTGATGGTAAAAGCAGTGACACCAGTTTCCTTTCCGTTGGTGTTTGTCACTTTTCCCATCGCAGAGGGTAACACACCTTCTACAAAGGATCAGGAGCCCCTGGGCCGGGCAGTCGGGGCCTCCCGTGGGGCCTGGGCTTTCCCGGCCTCCAGAGCAGGTCCCCCATCTGCTGGGTCCCCGGGGGGAGATGGAAGCCCAGCCCTGACAGTGGCTTCTGCCTGAAGACCTACAGTATATATTCTCGTTTAATTCAAACAATAACCTTCGGTCATCCCCACCCCGAGGCAGGCGCCCCAGGGAACACGCTGACCCCGCGCCGTGCGGCGGCCTCCCCTGAATTCTGGGCCGTTTTTCTGAGACCCCATAAAGTGATCAATGCTATTTTTGAATTTTATTTTCAAAAGTCTTAAAGGCATTCAGATCCCTATTTAGAGAAAACCTTGTTTGGTCTTTCTTTGAGGACAGCCGTCCCCCCCGCAGACTGTACTGGCACAGATGGCCCAGGGACGGGCAGAACTCTAGACACGTCTCCAAGACAACAGGGAGATGTCTGATGGTAAACTTGGGACGGGGTGAGAAGGTGCATTTGACACGTTTGCCCTCTAGTGTTGAAACTATTCAATCTCCCGGCGTCTTAACAGTAATGAAATGATACCTCTAATTCTGGAAGCATTTTCGTCTGCTGAGGTATTTTAACTTAACCTCACAGAGGACAAAAGGAGCTCACAGAAGTAAGTTTCCCTTGGAAACTTTTCTCTTAAGCTGTTTTTCAGAAACAGAAAATTATGTGGTCAATAAGTTTGGAACAAATTGCAATCGCGAACTTTAAATCCTGAACGGGGGCCGTGAGGCTAGCTGCCTGGGGGCAGGCCGGCTGCAGGGGCAAACGGTTAGAATGTAAAATGAACTAAGTATTAAAGGCCTTGTTGGAAAAGGTTAGTGGCCAACAGCTCCCTGTCTGGGCACCAGGCAGCCCTACAGTGGCACCCCTGCGTGGGATCCCGATTCTCACCTCGTTTCAACTCGTCCCGAGTCCGTTACAGCCCTTAAAATGGATTTTTGATTTATAATTTTTGCCTTTTGCCACAGAAATGGTCACACATGCCCGTTTTCATGGAGGGAAGAGCTGTTACGCACAAATGGGGCTCCTGTGCGCTCATTCCTCACATTCTTCTCAACCCTCCTCCCCCAAATGTTATTCTAACGGCATTTGAGAAAACCATCACTTTTTGAAAAACGTTGTCACACCCGTGGGTTTAATAAGGAATTAACTGAGCTGGGCCTGAAAGCATGAAGGGCTGTACCCGAGGCGGCTTCTAGCAACGGCTCAACCTCCCAGGGCTTTTCTAGATGAGCCCGTGGACCCAGAGGGAGGGGAGGGGAGGCGAGGGGAGGGGAGGGGAGGCGAGGGGAGTGGGCCCCCCCAGGCAGCTCAGACGTGTGTGTCAGACATGGATGGGCAAGGCCAGAAGGACCCTGGCTGAAGGCCAGGTGACTCTGGGCCCATTTCCCCTCTGGGTCTCTTCCCCCGCCCTGTCCCCGCAGGGGAGCCTCTCTGCGTGGTGGGGGTAGATTTCATGGCTGGGGTACTGGCTGGGGGCTCTGGCATGTGGCCGCGTGGTGGGTGGACTGCACTCACCTCTGGGTCCGGGGTCTCCCAGCTCTCCGGTGGGACCGCGGTATCCAGGGGGCCCTCGAGCCCCGGGGTGACCAATGGAGCCTGGGGGCCCCGGGGGGCCGGGGGGGCCAGCGGGACCCGGCCGACCGATGGACCCTGGTGCTAAGGGCTTCCTCAAGTGCGCGGCTAGCTGTGCGATTTGCTCTTTTGGAAAACAGAGATCAGACGTCTGTTCATCAGAGGCTGTTACGTAAAGCGCGGATACACTGCCTTTCAGAGGAAGTTTGTTCATGGATTGAAAAGGGCTTTAACCCCTTTGGGTACACGTTAAATGCTGTCCAGTCCTCGGTGACCCAAAGAGTGAATCACAGCCCTAGAGCTCCTTAAAGAGCTCATGGATCGGAGAGGCCAAAAGAGCTGAAAGGGCACGATTATTTGACCCTTGTGACCACCTCACTGAGCAGACATTTAGAACATCCCCCGTGCACCAGGCACCGCGGTGAACCCTGCGGGGAGGGGCCCCCTCCAGTGCAGACCCCGAGGACCGCGGGCGGTAGGCCAGCTCGGAGCGTGGCTTGGCTGGAAGGTGGTGGAGGGTGAGGCTGCGTGGGGATGGGGTGAAGGCGAGGATGGGGCTGGGGGTGGGAGGGGCTGCAGCTCCAGGGGCGGGGCCGTGGGCGGGATGGGACAGAGGGCACTCACCGCTGACCATCCCCACACACAGCTCTCTGATGTGCTGCTCGCTGGCTTCTTTGCCCTGGAATTCACCCCAAAATCCATCATCATATTGGGGGGCACGCTGGCATCTCCTTGAGGCACCCCCACTATCACGCTCTGCAAAGTAACCTTGATCATCTAGAAGAGACTTGATCTGAATCCAGGAGAAGCCCGACACCAGCGAGCGCTGGCCCCAGAGAGGAGACACGTACCGGGACTCCGGGTTTCCCAGTGATGCCAGGCACTCCTCGCACGCCCTGGAGGCCCATGGGGCCAGGGTGGCCCGGGACGCCGTCTATGCCGCTGGTGCCATTGGGGCCCTGGATGCCCTTGGGACCCAGCTCCCCTCGACTGCCGGACTAGAGGGAAACAACAGGAAGGGGTGGGTCAGGGCATGGGCTTCTCCCTCTGGGAGAAGAAGGGCCGACAGTTTCCTGACTTCTGACCAGAGCAGGCCTCTGAGATCTGCACGGCCGTCAGGGCCCCGGGGCTGGCCCGGGGGCCCCGAGGAGCCAGCCTCTACCGGGCACTCACCTCTCCTTTGGGTCCGACAGGGCCACTGGGACCCTGCAAAAGAGCAGAAGGGAAGATGTGCGTTTTAATTACTTGCGTGTTGTTAGTTGGTGGGAATTACTTCCCCAGGAACCCGTCTAGCCGGTTATTAGTTGGGGACGGAAGAGAAAGGCAAGTCATTCCCTGGAGCTGCATTTGATGGTGTCACAATGGCCACAGTGGTCACTCCTCTTATTCTCGGTTTCGTTTTATGTCGCTGAGGTTGTATTATAGCTACTGAGTTTTTAACCTTATTTTCCCTAAAGGGCGTTCTAGCTGCAGAGTCCTTTTTCTCATCCATGTGTACTTTGTTCCCATTCTTTATCTTTTTTAACATCTTTATTGGGGTATAATTGCTTTGCAATGGTGTGTTAGTTTCTGCTTTATAACAAAGTGAATCAGTTATACATACACATATGTCCCCATATCTCCTCCCTCCTGCAGAGCTGAGGGTCTCTGTGCCTAAGGCTCCCCCTTCTCCAGCTGTGACCTCAAGAGGCTGCCTGGCAGGACGGGGACAGGGACTGGGCCCCAACCAGACAGCAGACGGCCCAGGACCACTCATCCATCCATGCCACCGGCCTCCGCCCAGGCCAGAGCTGGTGGCCCCCCTCGAAGCCGGAGGGAGATGGAGGGGCCAGGCTTTTCAGCTCAGACAGCCTGAGTGGTAAGTCGCTGAGAGCACGGTGTGAGGGGCACTGCCCGCCTCGCAGGCAGGGATGGAGCAGGTCGGGGGACTGTTCCCAGGGTCCCGTGTGTCAAGGTCATCTAGGAATTCACCAGATGAAGGACACTCGCGCACACGACTGACACCGTCTCAGCTCAAGCTGGGAAAAGTTGGCTCTGGGCTACAAGGTTGTGCTGGAGACGAAGGTCCCTGGGGCTGAGCCCTTCCCGTCTCCTCTAGACTCAGAGGAGGGCTCAGTCACAGAACTGGAGACCCTCACCACTGGGAGCCACGAAGATCTTCGTCCCCAAACCCCCTGACTGTTCCGTTTCATTCAGCCCCCGAGGTGTGACTCTGTCGACGAACTCCGTCAGGCTTTTATTCTAAACTCGACCTGAGGTTTAGCTCTGTGGAAGCAGCGTTTTCTGTAGCTCAGTCTCAACGCTGGCTAGTTCATGCTGGAGACACAGATGGAGCACAGGAGGGGGTAGAAAACCCCAGAGCTGGGCCTGGGGCCACCTCCTGCCTTAGGGGCCAGTCAGCAGCCAGGACGTCCCCTGTGCCTCGGTCCTCAGCTCGGCCCACCCCAGCCTGGACCTGCAGACGCTTCCCTTGCCCAGCCCCCACCCCGAACGTGGCGAGTTCTGTCGTCGAAAGTGAGGCCGACTTAGTCATACTCACCAGTTCTCCTTTATCCCCAGGAAGGCCGTCGGCGCCCGCGATGCCCTGAAACGACACAGCTCAAGGTTGCAGAACTGTCCACGCTGCCGTCCTCCAACCATGGTGGGAGCCGGTGCCCAAGACCCCGACCCCGGCCCAGGCACCAAGCAGACAGTAAGCAGAGCCTCGGGTGGGTTTAGCCTCTTCTAGGTCCTCCTGCTGCTCCCGGGGGGTCAGAAGCAGAGCTGCGCCACCGCCCCCGCCCCTGCTCCTGGGCCCCCCAGAGAGAAGGTGCTGCCTGGAGAACAAACACTTTTCTAATCTGCTCCTGGAACCCAGATGGCCAGCAGGGAACACGCCCCACTCTGAGGGTCCCAGAGGAGCTGCCCAGGCCACAGGCGTCCCCCGTTGTACCCAGGAGCCAACTGGTCCCGGGTCCGGCTGGGTGCCCAGAGTTGTCAGCCTGGGGGGCGCGGCGGGAGAGGGAGGGAGATGGGCGAGATGAGAAGGATGCCCCCCAGCCCTGAAGACAGCGGGCAGCCCACAGCTGACCTGACCACCGGTCGCTCACCTGGTCGCCCTTTGGGCCTGCAGCTCCTCCCGAGCCCTGGGCAGAGAAAGGCTCAGCGTTAAAGAAACCACAGGGATCCCTGGGCGACCCGTACCCGCTGTGGAGCCAGGACAAGCTGGGGGCACCGGGCTGCTGTGGAAACAGCCTCCTTCCCGGACGTTTGGCATCCTGGCCCCTACGTGTGCTGGATCCTCCTGTGGAGCCCTCATCTTTTTAGGGGCTCGAAGCCTCGCCCCACGTGGGGTGCGCGCTTGTTTCACGGGCCCTGCTGCCGGAAAGCAAGGCCTCTGGGCTCGGCACCACCGGAAAATATTGGATCGTGCGGCGTTTGCACTCACACGATCCCAGGGCAGCTTCCCGCCGCGAGCTGCCGAGTCAGAGCCCAAGCTCGTGTGGATCCCCTTCCCGGGGGACTGCGGGATTGGGGATCACCTTCCCAGGGGGCTGCGGGATTGGGGATCACCTTCCCAGGGGCTGCGGGATCGGGGATCACCTTCCC
>NW_020838001.1:1035389-1128091 GCF_003676395.1 Aethalodelphis obliquidens
GGGGATCACCTTCCCGGGGGGCTGCGGGATTGGGGATCACCTTCCCGGGGGGCTGCGGGATTGGGGCCTGTCTGGGAACTGCCACAATCACCCCTAAAATGCTAAAATAAAAACTGTCCATCGGCACAGATGGCAGCGCGAGGAAGAACCCGCCCAAAGGGTCCAGAGAGGGAAACTTCCCTGTGACCTCAAAGTGCAGGCGAGGGTGACCGGGGTGGCAGGGGATACAGTAACCGGCCCCTCGCCCCCACGGGGACGGGCGCAGTGTCCAGGGCCTCTCTCTCTACCTCTTGGAGGCCCTGGTCCCCTTGGCATGCCCCTGACCCCTGGCATTTCTGGCCTGAAGGCTGAGGAAGGGCCCACTGTCCCAGCCCCAGGCCGTGGTTTCTGTGGCCCACCAAGCCCGGGATGAAGGGGCGCCAGAGATGGCAGCTCCTGGGTCCTGTCACTGCCAGCAGGTGGACGGACGGCCAAGGAAGGCACCTGAGGTTCCCCTGGGACCTGGTGTAGCGCGGCTAGGCCGGAGCCCAGACACAGCCCACAGCCTCCTCCCGGGGCCCCCGGTCACCCAGACTGGGGCCCTCTGTGTCCCAAATATCATGGGACAATAGGGACACCCACAGTGCCCGACTACTGCGCACCCATGGTGTGAGGTGCCTCTGGGGGCTGCTGACGTGGCGCCGCTGTGTGTCCCGTGGGACTGTGGGTGGGGTGCAGGAGCAGGACACCCCTGCTAGGACAGCCACTTACCCGGTCGCCCATGCCGCCTCGGAGGCCTTGGGGGCCAGGCAGGCCAGGGTCTCCCATGCTGCCCTTCCGGCCCTACAGACAAGGACGCAGCGCGTCAGCACCCACAGGGAGCCCAGTGGAGGCCCCTCCCCAGCCCGGCTGGCCCACCTGGGCTCCCTGGGCGCAGACCTCACCCACCTGGAAACCGCGGACACCAGGGGCTCCGGGGGGGCCTTGCGGGCCCAGAGCCCCCTGAAAGACAGACAGAGAGTGTGAATCCAGCTCCGCCTCCCCCGCAGGGGCTGGGCAGACACAGGAGCTGGTCCCCAGCCATCTGGCCCAGTTACTGGGGAAAGAGGTGGGAGGGATCCTGGGGGGCAGCTGGGGGTCGCAGAGGTCAGGCATGCCCTCGGGCCCCGTGCGTCAGTCGGACTTGGCGTGGGGCACCGATGCCGATGTCTTCCTTATCTTGGTCTATGGTGGGGCTGAGAGGCGGGGTGCTTCCACCACACCTCCCAGGCCCCAGGTGGGTGCTCCCTCGGCTGGCTGGGTGCTGGGACTTTGCTTCCTCAGCACAGAGGTCTCAAGGACAGGACAGCTCGAGCCTGGCCACCACCGTGTCCCAGCTTTCACAGGCTCAGCCCCTTCATGCACCCAGAATGCCACCGCAGCCCACACAGAAAAGGGGGCCCCTCGGCTGTGGCTCCAGGCCCACCCCCACCCCAGGCTTCATTCCCCCGACTCACCGCTGAGCCCCTGTGGCCAGCCTCGCCACGCTCCCCGGGCACGCCAACGTCTCCCTACACTCGGGGAGGGGGACAGAGGGTGTCAGCGGGGTCCGCGCACACTTGGGTTGGGGGTGAGGGCTGCAGATACTCACGGGGACACCGGGCTCTCCTGAGGGGCCAGCCTCGCCCAGCTCTCCAGCTCTGCCCTGCAGGGGAGGGGGGAGCCCTGCGTGAGCTCCGCCCACATCCCTCTGCCCAGGATCCAGGCTGCGGCCTACCCGCTTCCCCCTTTCCCCCTCCCCCTCCCCTCCCCTCCCCGCTCCCCTCCCCAGAAGAAAGAAGCCACCTACCGGTTCTCCTTTCTCACCCTTGGACCCTGCTCGTCCAGGGAGACCCTGCAGGTCAGAGGTCAGAGGTCAGCATACAAGACCAGAGGCAGAGCACCCCCCAAGGGTGAGGGGCTCCTGCAGCCTCCCCGGCCTTGATGCACAGCCCCCTGCAGGCGCCCCCACTCAGGAACCCACGGGAGGAGACCACTGGCATTGTCCCTGGGGCCATGGCAGGAGCCCCATGCACTCACCGGCAGCCCATTGGGACCCTTCTCTCCCGGGGCACCATTGCGACCAGCTTCTCCCTGTGGGAGTTTGGGGGGACATGGGGTGCTGAGGCCCTGGAGGCTGAACTCCCTGCAGACCCCTCCTCCCCTGCAGAGCGCCAGCCAGTACCAACCTTCTCGCCATCGAGTCCCAGCACACCGTCCCGGCCATCCTTGCCCGGCATGCCCTGGGGACAGCGGATGGCGTGAGGCCCAGTGGGCAATCAGCCTGGTCACCCTCCAGGTCACGCCCGCCAGCCCCTCCCTTCCCCGGCCCCCCCCTTCCCCAGCCCCCTGCACTAGGTCTGCCCTCCTGGGCGCAGGGGGCAGGTAGTAACCTGTGCTGCCCTCCGATCGCACAGATGAGGGCGGTGAGGATGCACCCAGACCACACGCTGCCCCCCGCGTCCCGCGTCCGCCCAGACTCTTCATGCGCCCCAGGGAAGTTCTGCTGTGCCCACTTTACGGACGGGGAAACTGAGGCTTGGGAGCCAGGATTTGGGCTCAGGCCTGCCGAATCCTAGAGGCGTGACTAATTTTGGAATCTCAGACACAGCCGTGTGCTGGGAAGGTGCCAGGAGAGCAGCTGGGGTCCCTCCCTCCCCTCCTTCAGCCTCCCACTGCCAGGCTGTGCTACCCCAGGTGGCCTCCCAGGGGCCCATCCTCTAGGGCCAGGATGGGGAGGGGGCCAGGAGGAAGTGGGGGTCTGGGCTGGGTATGGGCACATAGCAGGGATGAGGGGGCACAGGTGGGGAGGGCCAGTACTCAGGACCCTCAGAATGCCCCCCACCTGTGCCACCCAGTCCCCCACCACCCTCACGTGCCCCTGGAATGCAGATGAGCTCAGCCCGAGACCCTCTACCTCTGTGTGGTCTAGACGGCAAAAGATTCTGTGGCCTCCGGCAAAACGCAAGTGTGCGGGCCCTTCACCCACAAATTAGGCATTTCCAGAAGGCGACAGCAGAGCGAAACAAGGGAGGGCCAGTGGCCCTGCAGCTGGCCCAAGTATAGCCCAGGGCCGTGGGAGGAGAATGACTCTCCCGGGGAAGCAGGTGCAAAGGGCAGGGAGCAAGGGGCCGGCAGAGCCCCCTCCGCCCCTATGCTGGCATCCACGGGCACTCACCGGCTCTCCGACCAGCCCGGACATGCCAGGGACGCCTTTAGGACCAGGCCTGCCCTGAAAGACAGGCAAGGGACCGCAGTTAGGCCCATCGGGACTGCTCCTTCCAGATACCTCACTAGGTCCAGGGGAGGGGGGCGGGGGAGGTAGGCCCGGGAGCCTTAGACGCGCCGTGCGCCCCACTTTCTAGGTGTTGAGCTTGGGCCGGGGACAGCTGTGTAGGCCGGGTCCGACCCCCAGGGGAAAAGGCCCGTCACCCCGGGAGCTGAGGGTCCCGTGGATGCGGCAGCATCACATGGCCGCCTCCTGGACCTCCGGCCGCTAGGCTCAGGCGGGGGGAAGATGGGATGGTTCAGAGACGGTCACTTCATTCCGTGAGATGCTGAATTATCTCTCGGCTTCACTTATGTTCTGCTCAACCCGAGAGTCGTTGGCTCTGTTACTGCATCTCACAGCTGGGCATCCTCGGCCCAAGGTCAGGCCCCACCGCCCGGGGCCTCTTGACGGATGTCAGGGGCCAGGGTGCGCACTCAGAAGCGTGGTCCTCCGGACCCTGCCCTGCTGCTCCGGAGAGGGGTTGCCGAGGTGACAGTAGCTTCAAGGAGCCACGGGGGCAACAAGGCCGGGGGACTCCTGGGGGAGCTGCCTGGGCAGGGGGAGGGCTGGGACCCCCAGGCCCAGCTTGGCACTGTCCAGCGGCTCCCCCCCACCCGCAGGAGAGGGCAGCTGCCCCTCGCCTCCCTGGACTTACCGTCCATCCCCCACCACCCACCCGCCCTGTGGATCAGGTTCTCCCAAGGAAGGACCCAGAGAACACAGGCTCTCTCACTTACGAGGTCGCCCTTGGGGCCGCGCAACCCCTCTGGGCCCCTCTCGCCTCTGTCACCCTGCAATGACAAGGGGGGACAGGGAGAGAGTTAACTCAAGAAGGTGGGAGAGCAGGGTGACGATGCTGAGGGTCACAGAGGTCAGAGGGACACTCACCACACCTCACCTCATGTCTGGAAAGAGAGAACGCAAATCTCCCACGAAGGACGGGCTGACTCTGGACTCGCCCCCTCCCCCCCAGGTGTGTCCGCTGGTACCTGCCCAGGTGTGCCACATGTGATTCCCCCCAGGTGTGCCCACGGGATGGGCAGCCCAGTGGGGCTGGGGGAGGCGTCAGAGTGAGCAAGAGAGAAGAGAGCCTGGGCCTGCACGGGACCACCCCCCACCCCCAGACACACGTACCACTTTCCCAGGGGCTCCTGGGATCCCGGGGGGCCCTCGGAATCCGATGGGACCCTGTGGAGGAGAAGGGGCACCTGAGCCTCTCCTCTGAAGCCTGGGCAGCATCCCCCAGCACCCGGCTCCATCTGAAGAGGCCCGCCGGGAGCCCCCTCCCAAGCCCCCCAGCAGGCCCCTCCCCCATCATCCCCCCAGTGGTCCCCAAGCCCCTCCCCCTCCCACATTTGCCAAGGCCTCCCCTGCTGTCCCGTTTGCCTCTCCCATTCCCTTTGGGCCCAAGCCACAAAAGCCTTCACAGGCCCCGGTTTTGGGAAACATCCAGTGAGTGGAGGCCCAGAGGGCTGCGGTCACACAGGCCACCTGTGGCCACTGGTGAGGACCCACGCTCAAGGGGCCCATCTAACGTCTGGAGGTGGCCCCCAGCCACCTCTTGACCTCGGGCTGGCCCACAGCCCCTCAAGGGCCAGGCAGCGGGGGGCTGGTGGACTTACCCGGTCCCCGGGGGGTCCTAGTGGCCCTGGAAACCCTTGTAGGCCCCGTGGACCCTGCAGGGAGAGAGCTGGAGCTGCAGGGCCTGGGCCGGCAGCCCCCGGGACCGCACACCTCCCAGGAGCTGCTGAAGGGCTCTGGTATATTCCCCAAAACCCTGCCTCAGGACCCGCACCCGATTCCCGTCCTGGGAGTTGGTGGACTGTCCCCACCCCACATCCTCACCTGTCCAACACCTCCCCTTACTCACCTGCAGCCCCACGGTGCCTGGGATGCCAGGGGGCCCGGGGGGGCCGGGGTCACCCTGCAGGACAGGTGGGTGGCGTCAGCCCCGAGCTCTCCCCCACCTCTCCGAGCCCACGGCCCCACCCCGCTGCCAGAGCCCTTGCCGTGCGGGGCGTCGCCCCACTTCAGAGCTGAGCCCCCAAGGCCCAGAGGGGTGGCCCCGTCTCCTCCCCCGCCCTCCCCAGACACCTCCTCCTGGCGGCGGCCAGCCCCTCTGCTGCTCACACGGCAGTCTGGCGGCTCGCGCCACGCTAGAGGGCACCCAGCCTCGCCCGCAGCCTGTGGGTGAGGATGCCCAGATGCCCTCCAGGGCAGTGGCAGGGACTACTGGGGGCCACTCCGGGCTGAGGCCCACCTTCTCCAGCCCGCAGCGGGCCTGCCCAAGCTCAGGGAGCTTCCGTGTGAGGCCAGGTGTTGCGGGCTCTGTGCAGAGACCCTGCCCCAAATCACCCGCCTCTAAGAGCCAGGCCCCGAGGGGAGGCGTGCACAGAAGCTGCTCCGTCAGAGGGCACCGAGATGCAGCCAGCACGTCCTCACACACCCCCAGCCCTGCCCGAGACCCAGCCCCCACGTCCCCAAGTGCCTGTGCCTCCCAGCCACCCCCGGGCGCCACCCAGCCGCCAGCCGCCTTCACCTTCTCGCCATCCTTGCCGACTTCTCCTTGCTCCCCTTTGTAGCCGGTGGGTCCCTGAAAGACAGCGGCGGGTGGACGGTACAGACCCCACAAGCGGCCCTGAGCCAGTTAAGGCCTGCCTGGCCCACCGGCCCAGCTGGGGAACAGAGGCCCGGTTGGGAGGAGAAGGGCTGGGCCAGGGAAGGGGGCTGGGGGCCTGAGGCCAGCCTTCCCCCATGCCCTCTCTCAATGCCCCCCCCAGTCCCCAGCGGGTCACCGCAGTGAAGGGGGACAGGGACAGAGCGAGGTCCCCCAGCAGGGCAGGGGCCAGCCCGACTTGCTGCCCGCAACAATCCTGTAACCAGGGCAGGCTTTCTGGACGCCCACCTCCCCCCGGACCTCCGCCCACACGGGGGCCCCGCCGCCTCCTAGGGGTGTGAAGGTGAGCTGGGGTCTGAGTCAACCCTCAGTGGCCGCTCACCTTGAACCCTGGCATTCCTGGGGGCCCCGGTGGGCCTGGCGGGCAGATGGCCGGGCACTGTTGGGAAACAGAATGGTCAGACCCCTCCCAGTAAACCTGGGGCAGTGCAGAGGTCAGAACCCAGGGGCCCGGAGATGGGCCATTTGGGGTGGGTGAAGGGGAGCTCGGGCCACATGGGGGCCTCCTGGGGAGCCCAGACAGGGCCTCATTCAGGGCCACCGTGGGGCGCGGTGAGGGGCCGCAGAGCCAGAGCGTGGCCGCCGGCCCCTCATAGCCGGCTCCGATGTCTCAGCCCCAGTGCAGGTTCAAAGCAGCTATTCAGCGTCATGGCCGCCGGCTGCACAAAGGGGCCTTTATCATGCGCCCGGCTCTGCAGCCAGCTCTGCTCGGGGGTCCCCTCGGCGCCAGAGGTGCCTCAGGGAGGGACACGTGGTCCTCGGGCACAGGCCGCATGCTCCACACCTGGGGGCTCGGCGAGCCCGGGGCGGCATGGGGGTGTCTGGATCATTCCACAGCTGCTCTGGCACAGAGCCAGTGCTATCCACCTCCCCCAGCTGTCCTCCTCTTTCCAGAGGACCCCCAAACCCTCCCTCAGAACTCCAACCGTCAAGCACTCGGGACACGGGCTGGGGAGAGAAGGGCAGCAGGGGCCCCAGTGGGCAAACGGGCTGGGCCAGGCTCTCCCTTTAATAACTTCCAGCCGCTCCGAGGAGGAGGCCGGGTGCTGGCCTGGCCCACGAACAGCTGTGCAAACGAAGCCCACAGGCCCCAGGCCTCCAAAGTCACCGTTTTCTTCTGACGGGAGACACAGCTCAGCAACCAAAAGCGGGTCCCGGACTCCGGGCTGGAAGCTTTTGTGACGGGGAGACCTCCCGTCCGCGCCCCCAGCGCAGCCACGCTCTCCGCGCCGAGGGGCGGGGCGGGGCGACACGTGATTCTGCTTAAATTGACTTCAGTTCGTGCGGCCGCGCATGCCGGGGTAGACCGGTGAGGCGGGGAGGGGCAGCTCGGGGGAACTGTACCCAAAGCTGGTGCCACCGGCACTGAACCCGTCCCTAGGGGCCCCCGTCCCTGCCTCCCTGTGCTCTCCAGACGGGCCCCTCCCACCAAGACAGGCACCCCGACAAAGGGCTTCACAAAGACAGCACATGCCCACCTGAAGGTCAGTAACGCCTTCGGGAAGGACCCCTGGGCGACCCTGGAACAGAGAGACGCCAGTTTTGACGTGGCCCCCCCTTCCCTCCCCCCACCCACTCAAGACCTCCTGGGGACTCAGGGGCCCTTCATCCCCCCGTGGCCAGTGCCAGGTACTGCTGGTCCCCCCCCTTGCAGGGCATGTGACAATGACAGAAACCACCTGCCCTTGGGGCGGGGTGGCCACCAGGCCTGAGCCTCACTAGCCCTGGGTCAGCTGAGGCACACGGATCCGGCCTGGACTTGGCTCACGTCTGGGGTGTGGCCAGGACTCTCGACGTGGACATGGGAGCTGGGGCTGGGGGCACGGGGGGCCTGAGGACGGGCACCCTGGGGACAGGAAGGCAAGCCCACCAAGCAGTCGTCATGCCTGGGACTCCTCCTGAGAGGCTCTAGAACCCCGCCCAGTACTCACAGGGGGGCCGGGAGGTCCCGGGGGGCCAGGGAGGCCTGGAAGTCCAGAGGGTCCCTGTGGGGGGGATGATGGCTTAGACGGAGCAGGGCCAGCCCCGACCTGAGTGAGGGGCCCCGCGACTTCCAGAGAGAAGATGCCCCTATGGGGGCACCCCCAGTGCTGCCGTGCTGGCCCGCCCCAGCCCTGCGCGTCCTGAGGTCTGCGCTGCCCTGTCCTGGGTGTCAGCCACGAAGGCCCACCAAGAAAGAGGGCGAGGGGGGCTTCCCTGGCGCAGTGGTTAAGACTCCGCCTGCCAATGCAGGGGACACGGGTTCAAACCCTGGTCCGGGAAGATCCCACATGCCGCGGAGCAACAAAGCCTGTGCGCCACAACTACTGGGCCTGTGCGCCTAGAGCCTGTGCTCTGCAACAAGAGAAGCCACTGCAGCCAGAAGCCCGCACACCGCAACGAAGAGTAGCCCCCGCTCCCCGCAACTAGAGAAAGGCCGCGCGCAGCAACGAAGACCCAATGCAGCCAGAAATAAATAAATAAATTTTAAAAAAGAAAGAGGGCGAGGGGGAGGGAGAGGAGGGGCACAGGGAGGCGGTGACAGGGGAGGGAAAAGGGAAGGAAAGCGGGGAGGCCCCCCCCATGGTTGCATTTGGGGAGTCCTGGCAGACACTCACCGGGGGACCCCGGAGGCCAATTCCGCCTGGGACGCCGCTCACCCCTGCCTCTCCCTGGGGGAGGTAAGAAGTGAGAGATGGGGGTCTGCACCCAAGGAGCTCTGAGGATCCCCGGGGAGTCCAGACCAGGCTCCCATATCCCTACACAGGGCCAGCCTGCCCTCTCCCCCCTGCCCCAGTCCTGGTCTGGGACTTGGTCGCCATGTTGGCTCGGGGTGTGGCGGGCATGCTCGGGGGTGGGGGGGGGGCACGAGGGTTATCAGTACTCACGGGGGGTCCAGGGAGGCCTTTGCCCTGCAATGCCAAGCACGGGGTCAGAGCTTGCTTGGGACGGGAGGAGGTCGCCCAGCACCCACCCCGTCCCCCTGAGCTGTCAGGTGAGTTGCTGGGGATGAGAAGGCACAGCCCAGATAGCACCCAGGCCCCCAGCCCAGGGACCAACCCCCAGGAGAAGCTGCAGAGGGGCAGCACACGTGGCATTTTGGGGCCCCTCAAACTCCCACCAGGAGGAGAAGACAGTACTCACCCCCAGCCCAGGTGGCCCTGGGGGTCCCAGACTTCCCTGCGGAACGAAAGGGGGCATCAGGGGTGGGCTGGGCCCAGGCACCGTCACCTATGTTTGCAAACCTGTCCCCTTCCCTCTCAAGTCCATCTCCCCTGAGGAGGGGGTTCTTGTTTTATAGAAGACCGACAGGGGGTCGGGGGGACCTCTGATGTCCCAGGGACCTGGGACTGGTCCTTTACCAGCAGTCCTGAGGAAAAGCCTCCTACTGCAGGCCACCAGGAAGGCACATGCCAGGTGTGACCTGAGCCACACAGCATAGCCTGATGCCCGGCTCCTCCAGGAAGCCCTCCGGACTCCTTGGTCCACAGTAGGAAGCCCCAAACCTCCAGCAGCTGGTGGCCTGCCCGTCCGCCCAGCACCCTCCTGGTCCTCTTGCTGCCTTGCACCCCAAGGATGGGGCCCTTGTTCAGGAGGCCCTTCCCCTCCTGTGCCCCAGGCTCCCCGCAGAAAGCCTGGAGCTAGTCCCCCCTCCTCCCTTCCCCCACTTTCCCCCACTCCCCCAACGTCCTTGGAAACATCAAAGCAGCCACTCTCTTCCTTGTTTCCCACTCAGAACACTCCTACAGCCCAGTTCCCAAAGGCAGGGCTGCGTCCTGGCGCCCTGCCCCATCACAGCCCCCCTGCCCTCTGCACCCCCGGGCTGGGGGACAGTCGCTTCTCGAGGGGGACAGGGAGGGAGTTGCCGGTGTCAGCTTTGCACTTGGAGCCACGAGAGGAGTTGGTTGGTCAGAAAGGGGGTTTTGGTGAACAATGGTCAGACTCGGGGGACAGGCTGGGTGACCGTGGGCCCCTAGGGTGGGCACAGAGAGAGGGGCAGCAGCTCACCAGAGGAGGAGGAGGGCATGTGGGGCCGCTCACGCCCCAACCATACCAGCCCCCGCAGCACGGTCTGAGGGCTGGGACAGCTCTGACCAGAGGGGGCGGGGGGGCACTCATCACCCTGTGTCCTCATGCCCTCCAACCCCCTTCCACCCCACGGCAGGGGCGGGGCCCAGCCAGTGCAGTCACAGCAGCTGCCCTCAGAACCCACAGCCTGTGGACAGCTGGTGCTCAGCCTGGCTGCCCCTGGCTGGGACCTCGCCCCTGAGCTGAAGCCACTGGACGCGGTGCCTGCCTTACCCGTTCTCCGGGGGCGCCCTTGGGTCCAGGGGGTCCATCGTGCCCGGTCAGACCCTGGGGAGGGAGGTGGAAGGAGGGATGGAGGGGTCACATGGGAAGGACGTGCCCTCTCGGGGAAGAAGCAGGTGTGGGCTCCGCCCTAACTAAAGCCGGTTGAGAGAGGCCAGAAAGACCCTTGGGCCGGGCACCTTCCCCTCTGGCCCCACCCACCACCCACCTGGTGGGAAGCCAGCGGCTGGAGCACCTGCCGGAGTGGGCAAGCCCAACGGGCAGGAGAGTTCCCCTCTGACATCCCCTCCAGTGTGTGCGAAGCCCCCAGGCCTGGGGCCAGGCCTTAAGCTCCCGAGGAGCCCCTGACGCAGGCACCCTGGGGCTCGGAGGGGTCTGGATAATGGGCCTTTGTTCCCAGAGAAGCCAGAGCTGGCGGGACTTTCACCTCGCCTGTGCGCTGGCGCTGGCGTCTGGCAGACGGGGCCAGACACTAACAGGCATGGGATGAAGGCCAAGGGACCCTGCCGGGGGACATCCGGAGACACTCTTGGGCCTGGCTTTCCTGCTTGAGCTGGCCCAGTTGGAAAACAGCAATTAAATCTGACTCCTGGGCGCTGGGATGGAACCCGTCCAGGCTGGGAGGGGAGTGGGGGGCTCGTGGGAGGAGAAGGAGGGGCCGGCACACTCACATCCACACCAGGCAGTCCCGGCATCCCGGCTTCTCCTGGTTTCCCTGGCTTCCCCGGGGCCCCTTTCGGTCCCTGTGGAGGGAGAGGACAGAGGTGTGAGCGAACCTCCAGCCAGAGCCTTGGCCTTGACCAAGGAGAAGAGTGTCCTCCAGCGGGGCATGACCTAGCAGCCCTGGATGGGCCCCTCTTCACTAGAGCCCCAGCCCTCCTGCTGCCCTGCCCTCCCCTTGCTGGCCCCAGGAGGCCTTACCCCTCCAGCTGCCCCTCTCCCCTCCTTCGGTCACATCTGGAGGACACTCACCCAGACGCTTTGGCCTCCCCAGCTAAGGGCCAGTGGGCCCCTCTGTGGGCCCCTCCATGAGCCCGGGACCCTCAAGTCCAGGGCCTGAACGGCTCTAGGACGGCTCACTTGTGGGACCTCTGGCGGGCTGGATGTGCAGGTCTGTACGGACCTCTTCCCTGACCTGCCGGCACTTGCCCGGAGACTCACTGGGTCCCACCCACACCCCTCCCACCTCTTCCCGCTCTGCCCCTGCTCCAAGGCCGCCCTATGGCAACCCGGGGCCCAGCATGGTGGGAAGGGGTGTCAATGACCCCCCTGCTCTAGGCCCACCCGTCCCCTCCAGACTAGAAGGAGGCCTCCTCCCCCCACCTCCCCCCACACCCCGCAGCCAGGACACTCACCAAGGGCCCAGGCAGCCCTGGAGGACCAACTTCTCCCTGCAGAGAGGGAGACGCCCACACGTGACCAAGGGTCCTCTGGAAGCTCCGCCCAGGGGAGCAGAGCTGGGCCCCAGAGGAGGCCCCAGGAGGCAGGATGGAGCCCCTCACCCCATCATCCACACCTGTAGGCACCTCCCCTCTAGGGCCAGGTGCAGAGGCAGGTGGTGGGGAGAGGGGTGAGCTGGACAGACTGGGGATTTGAGCCCACTTTGAGGGCACAGGGACACCCCAGGAACGGTGGGAGGCGTCATGAAGCCCCACCTCTCCGCCTGCCTGAGAAACTCCAGAAACCCGGTCGGAGGTGGCAGCCTCCAGACACACGGAGGACCGGGAAGGCACCCTGGCACCCTCTCCACCCTGACGGCCACTGGCTCTGACATCTTTCACCCGAGGCTTTCAGGCCAGGCTTTAAGTGGAAACGTCCCCAGAGGGAACGACTGGGGAGCCCTGGGGCGCCAAGTGCCCAGCCCCACCAGGAGGGGAGGCCACCTGGGTCCAGGGCCCAATACAGCCACACTGAGCGACGGCCCTGCGGGTGGGGTGGCGGGAGGGAGACTCAGGACCATCAAGGGCCAGGCAGGGCCCTGGGGACCCAGAAGGAGGCAGGTTCTACCCAGGGAACAATACTGGTGAGGAGGGGCCTGGAGGGCCCTGACTCTCACGGACGTGGCTGAGTCGGAGGCTCTCAGCCCGCCGGGTCCTGGGGGCAGCCTTCAGGGTCTCATCTGCCTCCCACAGAGCTTCGGCCACGCCTAGGCGGGGGCGCCCTTGGAGGAGGCCACTTCCGGGGCAGAGCCAAGCCCCAGCCCCGTCCAAGGCTGGCTCCAGCCTCTAGTAGCCGCCAGCGAGACCCACCCAGAGGGACAGCCTTTAACCCCAGAAACGAGGAGTGCAGACCCCTCTGGGGACCCAGAGACACACACCCAGTGCCCACACCTCCAGCCCCAAGAGCACCATGGAGCCACCCGCCCCCGTCCTGGGGAGGCAGTCCCCGGGGGGTCCACCCCCGAGAAGGAACAAGGATCATCTTTGTCCCGTTTCACTCCCCACAGGGGCGCTGGCTCATCGCCCCAGCCCTGGGAGGTGCAGTTAGCTTTCTCTCCATCAGGACTGGGGCTCAGGGAGGTTGGGGCGGCAGCGAGAACCCCGCAGAAGCTCCCCGCCATCCCCGCCCACACACTCACATCAATGCCGTCCTTGCCTGGCTTCCCAGGTGGTCCTCGGGGGCCGGGGGGGCCTCGAGGTCCCACTTTCTGAAATGGAGAAATGTCATCAGGCAGCTGCATCCCCACCCTCTCCCACTGGCGGGGGGGGGGTCCCCCCTGGTTGGAGGAGAGCTAGGGCCTGTCCAGGGCCTTGGCAGTGTCCCCTGCCACCTCGCCTGGGCAGGAGGGGCTGCGTCGGGGCTGAGCCCCGCAAGCAACAAAGGCCACATTGTATCTCTCTGGTGGAGACACAGCGCTGGCACCGGACCCTGCCTGGTGAGGAGGGGCAGGCCCTGCGCGCATCTCCGAGGTGTCCTGGCGTCCGTGGAGGCTAGCCGGGGGATGGCGAGGAAGCTATGGGGCGACAGGACTGTGCCCGCTGTCCCCGGGGCCCCGGGCTCCCCGGCTCCCTCGCTGCCCCCGGGGGTGAGGCGGGGAGCTTATCCCCTGGCTGTGCTGCTCAACGCAGACCTCAGAGCCACGGACCCCCACCCCAGCCGCCTTCCAAGGCGAACCCAGCGCACCGGGGTCCCGCGCTCACCTGCGCCCCGGTCACGGTCACGGTGGCGGCCAGCAGCTGCCCAAGCAGGAGCAGGGCCAGAGCGGGGGCTCCGGCCATGGCTGCACACACGCTCTGAGCGGAGCCGGCGGGGTGGCAGCGGCCTGAGCTCGGCTCGGCGGGCGGGGCTGCCGGTGGGCTGGACGCCAGTTCCCGCCCCACTGGCCCTCACACAAGCCCCCCATTCAGCTGGGCCCACCTGGGTGGGCGGGGGCTTCTGCGCTGCCCCGCGCCTCCCTGCCGAGACAGTCGGGGAAGAAAAGAAACCCAGTGGCGTTTTTTTGGCCAGCCTCTGAGTTAAAATTACCCTGGGACTGGTGAGGTACACACATGCACCTTTTAGCAAGCAAGAAAGAGGCTCTTTTCTCCCCTTGGTCCTCGACCAGGGTGTGGAGAGGGAGAATCCCACGTTGAAGGGCTCCTTTGGAGAAGGGGCAGTCCTGTCAGCGGGGTGGGTGAGTCCCATACTCCTCCCCAGGGTCCGGAGAGGGACCCAGGCTGCCCAAGGCCCAGGAAGACCCCCAGAGAGGGTGAACACGCCTGTGCCAGGGGTGAGACAGGGCCCACCACGGCCCCGGTTCCCACTCCGGGGCCCTGCCGTGGGCAGAAGAGACTCTAGGGCCATGCCTGCTAGGCTGGAACGCTGCCCACAGGGCCCTCTCCCCAAACTTTAACTGTACTGAGTGGTCCATTCACGTGAACCAGCAGTGGCAAAGGCCGGACTCTCACCCGGCCCCGCCCCCGAGAGCCAAGCGGGGGGCCCTGCAGAGAGGAAGGAAGGCCCACCGTGGTCCTGAGGCCCGAGCAGGAGCCCTGAGGCGGGCGTGGGCCGTTCCCGTTTCTCACAAGCCTTGGCAGCCCAGCGGTTGCCAGATTGGGCACGCTCTGCTTCACCCCGGGAGCGCATGGGGACAGCGGGGTAAAGGGCAGCCCCCGGGGACACTCAGACATCCAGGTCACCTGCAGAGCCACTGACTGCCCGGAATCCCAGCCCCGCCTCAGGCGTCTGAGGCTTTAGGATTCCCTGGGAAACGCTGCTTTCGGATGAGCTTCGTTTCTGCAGGTGAGAGCTCAGAACTTTTGAGATGACGGGAATTAGCCCAGGAGGGAATTAGATGACGGGAATTAGCCCAGGAGGGAGCATGCAGCTAAAACCTCCCCTCCCTGTTGGGTTCAGCTGTGGGCTGCTCGTCAGGCTTGGCCACACCCTCCAAAGGGAGGGTGGATTCTATCAGGAAGGGCCAAGAGGATCCCCCGAGTTCCAGCCTTCCCGCCAAGTCAGAGTCATCTCAGGACATCCTCAGAGATGCAGTGCGGGGCTGGGTGTAGGGCACGCAGCTTCACCCCACCCCTACCTCCAAGGCACCTCCCGCCCGGAGCCCTCTCCTTCCTGCGCTGCCGGGCCAGACTCAGAGGAAGCCTGGCTGGGAAGCGGCTGGAACCCCCCCTCCCGCCCCCGCCCTTACAAACTCACTCCCAGCTCTGTGCAGACCCTCCCACCTGCTGCCCGGAAACACCCTCCCCCTGGAGAGCGGCCCCTGCCTCGAACCCAGATAGCCACGGTGGCCTGGGGAGAGGCCACGAGGCTGGCCTCACGTCCACCGGTCAGTCCGGTGTCACTGCCCACCTGTTCTGGGCCATCACTCTCCCCGAAGTTTGCGGGTCAGGTGGGCCCGAGCTGCCTGCCCTCCCGTTCCCAGGCCCCACTGCTGGCACAGACATCCGGCCCCCAAGGACTGCTCCAATGGGGTCCACTTCTCACTTCACGCCCCAAGCTTCTCCACCTGAACCTGAGCCCCATAACGGTCTGGACGAGGACCTGATGACACTATGTCCCACCCCCACCCCAGCGAGTGACTTCCAGTTTGTCTATCCCCCTCCCCACAGGACAGGAGCTGTGGGGAGAGCATGAAAAGGGGACCCAGGTCCCAGCCCCTAACTCCCTCCCCCTCCCCCGCCCCGGCCAGGTGTGACCTCCATCACTTCCGAGTCTCCTCGTCCTTGGTGCTGATGTAGAAAGGAAGGGAGTGGTCCTGGCACAGGGGACAAAGCCAGGTTGAGGGGGAGCATGCCCTGCGGGGTGGGGGCTGCTGAGGGAGGGAGTCACTCCGTTCCCAGGCTGGTCCCTGCGTGGAGGACCGATGGGGTGAGGGGCAGCTGTGGCCGCCAGGGAGGGGACAGAGGGGAGCCGAGGGACCAGCTGCCCAGCCCCAGCGGCTCTGGGGTCAGGGTGCCCAGGAGGCCTGCACCACTGCTGCAGCCCAGGCACTCCCACGGGCAAAGCGGTACCACAGCCAGGCCACGCGCACCCAGGGGTGTCCAGCCCCCAGCCCCTCCCCTGCCCCGGCCACCACAGGGCCACCGTCCACGCCCAAACACTCAAAAGTCAGATGAGTTTATTCAGAAAAGGCCTCTGCACCAGACTAGGAAAATGAGCCCCCCTCCCACACCCCCAGCCCATGAGGAGCCAGGTTACAAAGGTGGGGGCCGGGCAGCGGTACAGGACGAAAGAGGCGGGAAGTGAGGTCGAGGTAAGAAGGATGCTAAAGCCTTGGCCTTCCCCAAGGGCGGGACCTGCCCTTCCAGCAGTTGCAGTAGTGGCTGCAGTGACCAGCAGGGAGAGGCCCGCAGAGCTGGGCGCGGAGAACAGCTGGCGACATGGCTCCCAGGCCTGCGGCGGGGCGGGGCAGGGCCCCGGGCGTCCCCTTCCCTAGGGCTCTCCGGGCTCGACAGAGGGTCCTGCCTCCGTGGGCTCTGCCCTGTCATCCACCTCGGGTCCTGCGGTGGCTGGGCTCCCGGGGGCACCCTGCTCCGGCCCTGCCGGGCCACCTGCTTCTTCTTTGACCCCATTTTCACCCTCTTCAGCCACTGGGCGCCCTGACGGGGCAGGGGGCTGGGCGGCGGCCAGCGTCACGGTACCATCCCTGGCACCCTGCTCCGTCTTCCTGCGCTTCCTCACGTCGTCAGCCACCTTGGCCTCCAGGGGCTGGGGGCGGGGCTGCTCGGCCTCCTCCGGGGCTTGGCTGCCCACTTCCTGGGTCTCCGCCCCGAGGCTGCCCTGGCTGAGGGCACAGCCCTCCAAGTTCAGGGCGATCTTCTCCACCTCCGAGGCGCTCGGGCCCGGCTCCCCTGGGGCCTGCGCCCGCAGATTCGCCTCCAACTTCCTCTTCTTCCTCTCCTTGGGGTTTGGAGACTCTGGCCCCTGCTCGTCGCCGGCCTCATCTCCCTGGTCCTTCTCCGAGGCTCCAGCTTCCTGGGGCCCTGTGCCAGGAGGCTGGGGACCCTTGGCCACCGGGTCCCCCTCTTCATCCCTCCCTGGTCCGCAGGTCTGCCCCTGGGCTGCGGCCTCAAGGAGGGGCTCCCCAGGGCTCTCCTCCCCGTTGGCCTGCCTTGGGTGGGCCGGCCGGGGCGAGCAGGGAGGAGAGCACGGCCTGAACTTCTGCAGCTTGTCGTGGGGCCCCCAGACGAACCTGCAGCGGGGCCGGAAGTGCTCCCAGGCGAAGTACAGCAGCTCACGGCGCTGGTGCCGGCACCGCACAGTGAACACAAAGTAATCCAGGGCGCTCTGCCGCACGCCCGGCAGCTGCCGGCGCACCAGCGTCTCCTCCAGGAAGAAGCGGGCCAGGGGGGCCTGGTAGTGCTCCAGGCCCAGCTCCCCCAGCGACTTCAGGATGCGGGTGATGCGGAGGTTGTTGTGGCTGTGCCTGGAGGGGACAGGGGGCGCTGGCAGGGCTACGCGGGGCTGGGCGGCGCTCGGCCAAAGCCCACCCTTCCCTCCCCCGCCACCCCGAGAGCCTGATGTCCACCAGCAGAGACACTCCGGCCCACAGGCCAGTCTCTGTCCCCACCTGCTCCCCCTGCAGGGCCCCGGTCCCTGAGAAGACGGCCCGTGAGCCTGGACCATGTAGGTGAGGGACTGTGATGCACCCTCTAGAAGGGTGACTGTCCCCTGGGTCCCATGGAACACCCACCCCCACCTCAGCTGAAGAGGACCAGGTGGGGACCCTCCAGAGGCGGGGCCTCAGTTACCCATGGGCGAGGGTGGTTGTACCATCAGCAGAGTCATGCTCTGTGCCTCCCCCAAGCCCAGCGCTTCCCAAGGCAGGAGAGGGGAGTGCGCCTGCCACCCCCAGCGGGTGCGAGGCTCAGGGACGCTGTGATGGTGATGGAGCTCCCATGCGCACGTGGGCGGGGGGCACAGCCACGAAGCTTGTGGACTCACGCGGCTTTCTTTCGTGCTCACACCCCTATCAGGTGGGGTCCACCCCCGCTCTGCAGGCAAGGAGGATGCCCAGAGCCTCAGGCACCGGCCCCGCAGGCCTCGTCCCCAGCCTGAGACCGGCTGTGCAGCCCCCCGAGCTGCTGGGCCCGGGCTGAGCGGCACCCTCACCAGCTGAGGTTCTGGAAGCGCTTCTGGTAGTTCTGCGCTCGGCACACGCGGCCCGTGTCTCGGTCCTTGAGCTGGATGCCGAAGAAGCCCAGCATGAGCTCGTAGGCCTGGACCAACCGCTTCCTGGCCTCCGTGGAGCTTTTAAACGCCTGCAAAACGCCCCCCGAGAGCAGCAGGGAGCTCAGGGTGGCGCCAGTGCAGTGTGGGGCCGCACGCCGCCCTCGGTCCCCGATTCATCCCGGGGCTTCGGCTCAGACCCTTAGGGTGAAGCGTCAGGGCGCAGAAGCCCAGGGATGCTCTCTTCACTCTGAGCTGCCGCAGGGTCTCTCTGAGGCCTGAGGCGCTGCTGTAGCCCCAGGGGGAACTCCCTGACCTGAGAGGGGACCTAAGGGACTCCAGGGCTGGACGCGGGGCAGCAAGCACCCCCCCGTCTCCTCGGTGCACCTGCCTGGCCTCTCTCGCGGGCTCCTTGGCTCCTGGAGCCCCCTCCCGATCGCCCAGGGCATCCCCAATCCAGCCCAAGCCAGGGCTGACCAGGGCAGAGCCCGGGCGCTCTGACTCTGCTCGTGGCCCCTGCCCGGACCCCTGGATGTGAGCGATCCTCACCGTCGGATTTCTCTGGAAGCCCGCAAGGAGCACTGAGGGCAGAGGCGAGGACCACTTGGGAGGGAAGATAGTTACACAGCGGGGGGAGGGGCTCCTCTAGCTCCTGCACCTCCAGCAGCTCCGGAAGGGCCCGTGAACCCCTGTGGCCAGCCAGGCCCCTCCCCGGGCCTTTAGACTCACCTCGACCTCTTGCAGCGTGAGGGGCTTGGCGTGACAGTTCACTCCCGGCTCCCGCAGGGGAAACAGCCTGTGAAGGAGGAGATGGCACAGGCCCCGGCAGTGGCAGACGCGGGCCACCAGCCACCTGGCACGCGTTGGCTGGGCAGCCTGGGGCGGCTCTCCGCTTGCCTCCGGGGGCTGGCGGGACCACACGTGCCACAGGTTCTCACCAGTCAGTAAAGCCAAGGGGCAAGGGTGGGAGAGCTCCAGGGAGGGTGCCCAGGATGAGGGCCCAGGACAGACCCACCTACAGAAGTCCCAGCTTGCCCACTCAGCAGCAAGGGCACCTGCCAGCCGCCCCCCGGGAAGCCCTCCATTCCTTTTCATTTTCACGTTCTTCTGTTCCTCCCATCATTAATGCTGTAGAATTATTCCCCGGGGAACCCTGCGCCCCGGGTTGGCCCCCTGCAAGCTGTCCTTAAAGGACACTGCGTTTGTGGGGCAGCATCCGGGGGCACCTCAAGGCACTGTTAGAACCCGCCCCCGCAGCACAGGGGCTCCGCGGACAGGCTCGGGACAGGCTCATGGGGCCTCCAGTCCGCTGGTTTGCTGCTCTTCCCGTCCCCATGAGCGGCAGAGGCTGTTTACAGCTGGAGAACCCGGGAGAACCCAGACTGCAGGACCCGGTCTCCCCTGCCCCGCCAGCAGTGCCGGGCACTGGGCCCTGAGGGCAGTGCGCTGTGCCTGGGAGAGGCGGAGCCAGGCTCCGGCCTGGGGGGTGCCTCAGGCCTCTCCTCCGGAGCCCCGCCCTGCAAGCTCAGCCCCGCCCTGCCCACTCACCACTGGATGTAGGAGTGATTATCCTCCAGGAGGCCGTACTCTTCCTTCCAGTTCTGAAGAATGTCTTCAATGAAACAGCCTGGGAGCCCCACGGGGACAAGTCAGCCAGGGCCCCGAAAGCCCCTTCCCCCACTGCCCTCCGCTCCTTTCGTGAGGACCTCGGGGCCTGGCAGCTTCAGGCTGTGCACATCTCGTGTGATTTTAACCCTACTTTGGCCGACTGCCACTCTGCCACCTGGAAAGCGGACCCTCATTGCTGATGGAGAGCAGACCTGAGTGGCAGGCCCCATCCGGGAAGGACACGTGGTCCCAAACCTGCGCCTGTCTTTGCAGCAGGGGGTCCTCGCCATAGCCCACAAAGCACAGGCTGCTGGCCGGAATTCTGCCCTCAGACAGAACCTGCAGCCTGGGCTCCCGCAAGGCAGCCCGTTTCTGCAAAGGGCCAGGAGGGGAACAGCTGAGGCCGCCGGCCTGTGCTGTGGCGGGAAAGCAGCCTCAGACAGCGCGTAAGTGCAGAAGCAGGGCTGGTTCCAAGGAGACCTCACTGTGGACACTGAGATCTGAATCTCACATGGTCTTCACATCTCACAAAATGCTATTATATCTTAAATCTTCCCCAACCATTTAAAACCGTAAAAACTGTTCTTTCCCGTTAGTTTACATATGCTGCTTTCCCACTATAGAGGGAGAGTCGGGTAGTCGGACAGAGACGGTGCGGCCTGCAAAGCCACCAGCATTCCTTGCCTGGCCCTTCGGAGCACGTGGGCCAGTGGATCCAGGCCAAGGGTTGGGGACCTGGCAGCCCCTCGGCAGCTTCCAGGGGGCCCCGTGGGGCTATCTGAAAGCCACGTGTCCAAACCAGGTCCCAGCAGACCAGACAGGCAGAGGGGAGAAGGGGGCCCCCCAAGGCTGGAGCTGTCAGCAGCTGAGCAGGTACACACCGTTAGGCAGGAACCGAATCTCGTTTTTGTAGAAACTCAGGTTGGGCATGTCACCACTGGCATCTCCTTCCACCAAATCCTGAGGAGCCAGAGAAAGGTGCCAGACAGGACATCACCAAAACAGGCCGCCTCCAAGGGCCCCTCACGCTGAAGCGTTCCTGGGATGGGTGGGAGGGATCGGGTGTCTGCTCTTGGCCCCTGAACCTCCAGGCATCCGGAAGGCTGGTGAAGACCCCGAGTGCCAAGCCTGCGCCCTCCACCCCGAAGGTGAGGACGAGCCTCCACACTTGGGGGACAGCAGCCACCTCTGACCACCAGCGACGACCTTCCCCCCACCAACGCGGGCCAGGGCTGGGAGGTCCCCTTCATCTGCACCCCAAAGACAGCCCAAGGATCGCCCGAGACTCTTGGGTGCAGACAGCCAGGGCTGAGGGAAAGGAGGCTGTGAGACGGGCTAGCGGTGCCGGGCCTCCTGTGGACGAGCTGCCGGCTGGCGCCGTCACGTGTTTTAAAGGTAAGGGCACTGAGATGGGAGTTAGGGCGCCGTGCTGTCACCCCATGATTAGGGGAAGAAGCAGCAGGCCCAGCTGGGGTGTCCGGCAGGACGTGGGACATTGTCTGAGAAGGGCTGGTGGGACACTGTCCAGCTGGCCTTCTCCGGGAGGAGGATTTGGTCCTGGGTGGGCTGCAGGGGGCAAGGGCGCTGCAGGCAGCTACCTACCGGGTAGTGGTGCCGGTACCTGCGTGTGTCCCACGCTGCTCGCCAGTTTCGGGACCCTGTCACCTTGAGCTGGGAAGAGAAGAGATTGGATGAGACCCCTCCCCACTCCTCAAGGTGGCCAGCAAGCAGGACCCACCCCACGGAGCCCCCATCCTGGTGACGGCAGCGAGGACCTGGGCTGTCAGCAAAATCAGAGGGGGTCGGAGTAGCTGGAGTGAGGCTGGCCCCCTGCCGCTCGCTCCAGCCCTCAGGAACCCCAGGCCAATGTGCACTCTTGGGGTGGAGCCCCCCTAATTCTAGTTTCACTTTCTCCTCCCATGTTTGCTGGCTACCCTGCTTGGATCACACCCCAGGACCTCGCCCTGGGAACCCCGCCTTTCCCAGCACTTCCTCCTTGCGCTGTGCTCTAAGTTGTCACCTAAGGGGCTGTGTCCCTAAGGGCACTGGCCTTGCCAGGAGGGGCCCCAGATGCTTCCCATGGTGGGCTTCTTAGCCAGATGCCAGTGTGGCCAATGGACAGCGGATGAAACTGAAACTCAGCAGAAGCTGGCCCCGCCCCTCCATCAGTTTCCATTTGTCTGCCCATGGAGCTATGGTGGTGACAGTGTCCTCTCACCTACGCTGCACCATGCCCGGTGGGCATCTGCCTGGGGAAAGAGCCAGATTCCTGCCCTGTGACTCCTGTGACCTGTGACCCTGACCACTGCCCAGCCGACCTCCCTGAAACACTAGAGAAGTGCTGAGGCCGCCGGCCTTCCAGCCAGGCCCAGGAGCCCCTTGGGGTCCCTCTCGCTGACTGACCAGTCCAAGACACAGAGGGAAACCTGAAAACCAGAGCTCTCATCTGCTACAGGGAGAATCCATCCCCGACACCACACAGGCTGGAATTCAAGACTCCCTAGACATGGTGCCAGGACGCCCTCATCCCAAAGTGAGGGGGACACATGGTGACAGCTACCACTTGGGGCCTTCCCTCTTACCCAGAACCCCAGCTGCACCCACTCCGGGAATGTAACACCCGGCGAGTGCTAGCAAGTAACCGCTGGTAATGATGAGTTACCATGGTTATGACAAGTAACCAGTGGTGACAACGAGTAACCGGTGGGCACAGCCGGCCACCCTGGCGCAGGCACACCACACACATGTAGCCTGTAAGGCCACCTCCAAGACGACGTGGGGTCAGCCCCAGCCCGAGTGGGTGGGTGCTGTGCCCAGTGAGGATCATGGGGGTGGGGCAGGCTGGGGGCTCTGGGCCTGAGGGAAGCTGGAGTCCTGGACGGTGGGGCAGGGTGAGGTGAGCCCCGAGGGGCGCCGGGTGGAGGAGGAGCTCCGGGAGGCCGAGGGGAGCAGTGGGGGTGGCCAGCACTGAGGGCTGGGGCCTCGTTAGAGGACAGAGCCAGGGCCTGAGGCTGGGGTAGGACAGAGGGGAGTCCAGGATGTGCGGGGCCACCCCATTGAAGAGGTGTCCTTACGCAGATCTGGTCCTGGGGACAGGGGTCTGAGGGTGGCCCTGGATTCCCTGCAAGGTGCCCTGGTGCGGGGGCGGATCTCAGGGTGCCCTGGGGATCACGATGGGGGAGGAGGACAGGGCCGGGAAGAGGGCAACCGTTGGAGATGGGGAGCCGGGCCCCAAGCCGGGTCTCCGGGAGGGGCCTCCACACTCGGCCCCGGGGCCGGGGGGGCAACGATTTTCCAGGAGCCGGGCCTTGCCCCCTATTCCAACGCGGCCTCCCCAGGGGCGCCGGGTCCCCAGCGCGCGGGGGCGGCACCTGGAACGCGCTGGGCCGCGCGTCCGCCTCGGCCTCCACGTCCCCCGGAGCGCCGGCCTCGCCATCCTCGTCGGCTCCGGCCCTCGGGCCCTCGCCGTCCTCCTCCTCGTCCTCCTCCCAGGTCGAGTCGCAGTCCGAGTCCTCCATACTCCAGCGGCGGCGGGACCCGCTCCGGCGGAAGCGAAAGTGATAGAGGGAGGAAGCGCGGGGGCGTGCCGGGGGGCGTGCCAGGGGGCGTGCCGGGGGCGGGCCCGGGGCTGCCGACTCCGTCCGCCCCGCCCGGAGGAGGCCCATCCCCAGGAGGACCCCTGAAGGATGTCCCCCTGGAGGAGGCCCATCACCCCGAGAAGGCTCCTCCGGAAAACGCTCACCCCCTTCCCCCGTGAGGTTGCCCCCCACATGCCCACCTTGGTGATTTCTCCCTGGAGAGGCCCCCTGGAGGATGCTCCCCGCGGACACCCCCTCAGGATCCTCCCAGAATATCCCTTCCCCCTGGGAAAACGTCCCTCCCAAAGATGTTTCCCTGGAGGATGCTTGCCTCCCCAGCCCACCAACCTGAGAAGTCTCTCTTCCACTGTCCGGGAATGTTCCCCTCCACCCTGAGATCCCCACCCTGGAGATCTTTTTCTTGGAGGATGCTTACCTCCTAGAAGTCCAGAACCATCCCCTGGAAGAAGCCCCACCCCCACGTCCTCCTCAGAAGAATGTAGCCCAGGATGCCCTCTCCTCTGAGGATGTTTCCAGAGGGTCCCTGTCCCCCAGAGCACCCCCCAGAATGTCCCTTCCCCTCCAGAACATTCCCCCTGGAGGATACCTCTCTCCACCATGGTGCCCCCTCAGGATGACCTGAGGCAGGATGTCCCCCGAAGGGTGGCCCCCTGGAGGTTGTCCACAGCAGATGTCCCCCACCCTGTACGAATTTGTGGAGGATGTCCCCCCGCAAGGATGCCCCCAGGAGGACACCCCCTGGAAGCTGTCCCCCAGGTGTCCCCCCAGGATGCCCTCCAGGTGTCGGCTGGGGCAGCAGTCTCATCAGATTTCCTTTGGGGACTGAACTGCTTTCAAGCCCCCTCAGATGGTTGGTAGAACCCATCTTTCTGAGCAGTAGGGCAGAGATCCCTGTGTCCCCTCCAGAAGTTCACAACTGGGCAGTTTGCTTCTTCAAGGCCAGCGGGAAAGTCTCTCTCCAGTAGAGAGTCCCATAGTGCAGTGTCCTCGTGGGTCTGCCCTCCTGTCCCCCTTGCTGCATTATAATGGTTATAAGAAAGCACAGGGGCTGCCTGCACTTACGAGGGGCCACCAGGCAAAGATCCAAACACCTGGAGGCAGAAATGACCGGGGATCACCCTCGGGGCTGTTCAACACAGACTGAGGCCCAGCCCAGCCCCCGGGGATGCTGACCTCGCCCAGCCCTGCAAGTCAGCTACCAGGCCTCAGGGGACGTGACAGTCCTCAAGCTGTGTGGCCGGGAACAACCCAGAGCTGAACAGAACCTGCCAATCTTGGCCACGGGCACAGCTAAAGACCTTTTTTGGTGCTGGTGCCAATTCCTTGCAGGCTCACCAACCTGTTACCTCTCTGGGTACCATCTTGCCTGGACGACTTTCTAGAAGGACAGTGGTGACTCCGCCAAAGGTATGGAGCTCTGGGCATTTCTGCAAATCGTCTGCCACCGATGGCCTGGGCAGGTGTCCCGAGGAGCAGGTGACAGGAGAGCTGCCAGGCATCGGGTGGGGCTGGCCCACCGCAGGCTGCGGCCACGGGCCTGGCCTTCACCTTAGCTGACTTGCAGCTGGCCTCGGAGGCCCTGGCTGTGACTTCCAGCCTCTGATGAGGCACTGATGGGTGCTGGGGTGCCCTCCAGGGTTGGGCAGCTCTGAGAGCACGTGGGTGGGCAGGTTCCCCCGCTCTGCCCCAGAGAACAGACAAGCATGCAGCGGAGGCAGGGCCGTGGCCCCAGCCTGCGGCGCTCAGAGCACAGCCTTCCCACGGCTGCCTGCGGCCACGCACAAGGCTTGTTCTCAGATGCTGCCCAGCTTCCACTTTACAAGTGCCATTCACACCCAACTGCACCTGGGCTCCGTCTAGATCCACCCCCCCGCGACCCGTGGCAGGAGGTTACCGCCGAGGCTGTGATCTTCTGCTGGAGACTTACCCCACGGGGGCCCCCCATGAGGCAGGTCTGACCGTGGGGTGCAAGCTTCTGCCCCAGCTGCCCACACAGGAAAGTCGGGCTGGAAGGCCAGGGCTGCTCAGGGTCGGCAGACCCGACCCAAGACGCTCAACCTGACACAAGACACTGCTGGACAACGTCAGCCCTGCCGGGGAAGCGAGTGCCGGCCTCCGACCCCGCGCCAGGTGGCCTCAGCCCATGGAGCTCCTGGCCTGGCCTCGTGGGCTCAGCCTGTTCTGACCTCGTGCTCCTGGTGCTGGGGGACGGGTGGCATTCAATGTCCTCGTGGTTTGTCCAGATGAGGGCGAGCACCTTCGCCGTCACTCGGGAGGCCCGGCTGTGCCTCTCAACACGAGCTCAGCCAGAATTCTCGCCTTCACGTTCGTTTGTTCTTCGGAAGGAGGCACCAGTTCCCGCTGGTTTGCTCTCCTGACATTTTGCATTTGAAGGGTTGCTTACATGCAACGAAGTAGCCACTGGAACCCATTGTTACTAGGTTGTATATTCATTGTATCAAGTGATCCAGTACATCAAAGTTAGCTTCAATTATAAATCTTGAAAAAATACAACTTCCTATTGTAGGAGGAGTTAACTTACTTTGGTATCAGAATCACACAACTCCAGGTTGCTTTTTGTGTTTTAATGTCCCTCAGTCAAACACAAGCGTACCTCGGTCAGCCCGGGGCCCAGGCTGCGGCGGGTCAGCCCCACGGCCTGCCTCCCTCCACATGCTCATTTGGTCTGTTGCAAGTTACTTGAGAATACAAAAATAACCGCTACAAATTCTCTGTGTCGGCATATAAAAACTGAGCAAAAATTATCTCAGTAGTCTGTTACCTTAAAACAAAACATCTCAGAAAAAATACAACACAGGTTTAACTTCTGCAGTATTTTTTTTCCATATAAAACACTAGTAAAATAGGCTCCTTAAAAATTAAATAGTGAAACATCAACCAAATTATATACATCGTTACAGTACAAGTGAGTGAGGCAAAACACCCAGTTCTCAGTCTCTCGGGTGGTGGAGGGGCCGGTGCCCGCGGCCTGACGCTCTCCTGAGGCCGCAGTCAGTTGACAGCGGTAGACAGATGGACAGATGGACAAACGGGAAGACCGGGGCTCCTCAGAGCACAGAGGGGGTCGGTGTGTTATTGCTGGCTGTGCCCCGCTCTCTGCCCACGCAGCCTGGTTTGCAGGCCCGTGCCAACACTTAGCCACAGGTGCAGCTCAGCCGTCGTCACGAAGCCACGAGTGTCTGGCGTGATCGTGGCCTGGGCTCACACCTCTTGGGTCTCAGCATCTGAACGGGTCCTGTTCCGGTCGTCAGGGGCCATCTGAGCCCAGGCGATCTGAGTGGCACCGTGGGAGCCTCTGGCACCTGAGGGCAGGCAGCAGGCCCAGTGGCATTTGACCCGACTGCCTGGTGACCACGGTGCCCGCCTGCTGTGAGCGTCTACGTCCGGCGCCGCTTGGCCGCGCTGGGGCTGGAGGGGTTGCTGTTGGCGGTCAGGACTTTGTCGGTGACCCGGCTGCGCTTCCGCTTGTCCGGCCCCTCTTTGGACCCCAAGTCTGAGTTGCTCTTGTCTTTGTCTTTGCTGGACTTTTCTGTTGCTTTCCCCAAGCTTCCTGAAGATGAAAAAACTGGGAGACAAAATCATTTGGCTGAAAACAGAATATCCAAAATTTTATTTCATCTTCCTGTTCAGTTTAAGAAGTCTACATCTACACACATGACATTGACCCCAAAAGGCTCCTCCTGAACTGGGGGTGCCCATGTGGCCTGCCCCTTGGGGGAGCGTGCCCGTCTTTGCTCCTTGGGGTTTGCCCTGCACTGAGACGGCCACCACCCGTTCCACTTCAGTCGGACACCCTCCTGCACCCCGTGACCACTGACCGGGCCCGGGGCCAGGCTGTCCTGTGCCCCCTTCCCCGCCCCGTGCCGGCCCCGTGCGTGACCTCCCAGCGTGGGAGGCTCTGCCTGAGCAGACGGAAGGGGCCTTCTCAGCTGCTGAGCCAGACGCCAGGCCCTGGCTGCCCGTGACGGGGAGGCCTGGCCAGGCTGGGGTGCTGTGCCCCTGGGGCCCCAGGAGGGATGGGCAAGCTCCATACTTACCATCATCGGCCACATTGTGGGGGTCCACATCTTCCTTCATTTCCTCGTTCGTATCCTCCTCAATGACCACTTTTCCTGGGGGGAGACGGCCGATGGTGACCTAGAGCCCGGGGCGGTGGGCGCCACAGCCCCACCCGACCTGCAGCAGCTCAGGCCAGGGGCTCCTCCTGACTTGGGAGGCGTGTATGTCCTTCAGGAAGTCCTCCCCCCGTCCCGGGGGCCCGCAGACCTCCCCCTCCAGAGGGCCCAGCATCCCCCTCTGGTGATGCTCACTCCCCGAGGCTCGTGACCTTCACCCTGACGCCACCACCCTCAGCCTTTCCTAGTTCCCAAATCTGCTCTCACCCGAGTCTTACCTTCTCGGACTTCTTGAATGATTTCTTCTGGAAGGACGAAGTTCCTCTCTGGATTTGGGAATGGAAGAATCTCAGACTCGTGCTGATGGCAAACAGGGCATTTTGGTTTTTTTTAAGAAACAAAGAAGAAAACTTGATTTTAAAAGTCACATTGAAAAGAAAATGTGACTAAAGACATGTAAGAGACAACTCAGGAGCGACCAATGAACACACGTGACCGTCTTGGGGGCTGCAGTGGGCAGGCGCAGGGCTGAGACCTTTCTTCTTTCTCTTGTGCAGTCTACAGGGGCTGGCTTGTCACAGAGACCCAGACAAGGCAAAACTACAGTGTGGGCCACAGGCAGGCATCACGATGGGAATAAGGGTTTAGTGTCACCTGAGATGATGCCGGGCCGCTCCGCCGGCTGGCACGCCTCCGGGGGCAGTCAGGCAGTGCTGTGGCGTGGCCTGGCTGCACGGGCTCCCCCTCCAGGAGAGCGCCTTCAGAGCCTGTGACAGCCGTGAGGAAAGGCCATGGTGCCTGGGTCCCGTGTCCGGGGGGAAGGAGCCCGGGAGGCAGGGAGAGCCACCCCCGTGGAAACCAGGTAAGCAGAGCAAAATGGAGGGAGGTCACACACATGCCAGAGGGAGAGAGGCCCCGAAAACACGGACCACCGGACGAAGAGAAAGGTGAGCTGGTGGGAAGGGTCTCTAGGTTGGGAGGTGGGTCAGGAGACAGGGCCTCCAGTCCCCAGCTTGGGAGCTGTGCTGACAAGCCAGGTGGTCAGCATGTAAATGTGCCACCCAGCATCCGGAGCTTCGCAAACCCCGAGGCCTCCTGGGCTCACGGTCACCTGCGGGGTGCGGTCCACAGACTCATGTTTAACCCCGAGGCCTCCGGGGCTCACGGTCACCTGTGGGGTGCGGTCCACAGACTCATGTTTAACCCCGAGGGCTCCGGGGCTCACGGTCACCTGCGGGGTGCGGTCCACAGACTCATGTTTAACCCCGAGACCTCCGGGGCTCACGGTCACCTGCAGGGTGCGGTCCACAGACTCATGTTTAACCCCGAGGGCTCCTGGGCTCACGGTCACCTGTGGGGTGCGGTCCACAGACTCATGTTTAACCCCGAGGGCTCCTGGGCTCACGGTCACCTGCGGGGTGCGGTCCACAGACTCATGTTTAACCCCGAGGGCTCCTGGGCTCACGGTCACCTGCGGGGTGCGGTCCACAGACTCGTGTTTAACCCCGAGGGCTCCGGGGCTCACGGTCACCTGCGGGGTGCGGTCCACAGACTCATGTTTACGAGGCCCCAGGGGACCGAGGCATCAGCTCCATAGCGGTGCTGGGGTCTAAGGAAGCGGGGCGGGAAGGGCCACCTGTCCTGGGCTGAGACCCCTGGGTGGCCCCCCCCAGTGTCACGTGGGCCCTGTGCTGGGCGTCACAGCCACAGGACCTTGGAGCCAGGGCCGGTGCCTGAGAGCCAACTGTCTCTCCTACCGCACCAGGGCCCCCCAGGACAGGGGCCCTGCCACACTCATCTCTGTGTCTAGCTCCTGGCCCCCAGCCTGGAGTCGGGGTGCAGGAGGTTCCTGGGGGTCGGGGGACCCCCAACGTGACAAGCACGGGAGTCCTGTCAAGCCTCTGAACACAGGAATTCTCGGGGAGCGGGGCCCCAGCTCATGGGCACGGCCCCCCTGCAGGGCCTGCTTTAGTTTAGCGACTTGTCCTCGAGTTTCCTGGGTACTGACTGTGGACCAGGAGGTCAGTTCCAGGGCCCAGCTGTCAGTTCCCCTTTCTATGCGAGGACGACGAGGCGCAAACGACTTGCCCAAGACCAACAGGGAGCAAATGGCAGCGCGGTTTATGGACACAAGAAGGCCCGGGCTTCGCTCTCCACCTCACAGATGTGCAGCAGGTCTCAGCTGGGGGGCTGGGGCAGCCCCAAGTCCCGAGGAGAGGCAGAGCCTTGCCTAACCCCAGCACGGTCTCCCACCCTGCTGGTCACCTGACATCCCCACTCCCACTCATTCTCCAGACACCCCGGCCTCCTCTGCGTTCCCTGACACACCAATGCCTGCTGCCACAGGGCCTTGACACCTGCCATTCCTCTGCCGGGAATGCGTACCTGTCTTTTCTGCCGTCCTGGTTACCTAGTTAACCTTTCCCCCCTCAGACACGGCCAGCTGGGGGTTCCATGAGGCCTGGGCCCCTGCCTGCCTGGTTCTCACAGAAACCACCGTATTCATCTTAATGTGACTCAGACCCGGTCACCTCCCTGCCTGTAGCACTTGGGGACTTTCCACAAGATTGACAATGGCCTAAGAGCCCCCTCCCATGAGCTTCAGCTCCCTAGTTATCTCCTGGCAAGACCTTAACCGGCCACCCCCCAACCCCCCACCTAAGGTAGTTCCACGCGATAACTAGCTACCGTCATTAGGCTTGTGTTTCGTTAAACTACTCAGAGCTATCTTGTTCAACAACTGGTCCCCTGTGGGACATCCCAGACATCAAGGTCCCTGAGGCCAGGGCCCGGCAAGGACCCAGGGAGGAGGCATGGAGGGGGCTCCCTGCCACCAGCTCTGTCTGGGGAGCGAGGGGCTCTGGCCCTGGGAGGACTGGGGAGGGTGGGGTCCTGCTCACCAGTGCCTGCATGTCATACATGGTGCTCAGATGGTCCCAGATGACCTTGGATGGGACCTGCCGCCCGATGTTCTGGCTGAACTTGTCTCGGATACAGATCATGTGGAAGTGCCGGTTCACACCTGCAGAAGGAAGGGGTCAGCTCGTGGGGAGGGGCGGGCCAGCAGGTAGGGTGGAGAAGAGAGGTGGGGGGCAAGGGGGCGAGAGGGGCAGTGGTTGGAGGGGGTGGGGGGTAGGGGAGCAGGGGTGCGGGGGCAGAGGAAAGGGCAGGGGTCAGCGGGGAAGGAGTAAAGAGGGGCCGGGGTGGCTGGGCGCAGGAGCGGGGGCTGAGGGAGGGGGTGGGGTGCGCAGGTGGGGGCAGGGTCGGCGGGGGTGCAGGCACAGGAGGCCCCGCCCCGTCCGCCCCGCGCGCGCCCCCGGCCGTTGCCCGCCGCCCCGCCCCCACGCGGGTGCGCGGCCTCGGCGCGGCGCTCCGCTCACCGACGGGCTTGTGGCCCAGCATGGCGTGGAAGAGGCACACCTCCACCTCGGGGCTCCACACCACCGTCTCCTCGGCAGGGCTGGTGGCCGCTTCTCCCGGCCCCTTGTCGCCCGCCGCGCCGCCGCCGCCCACCTCAGCCTCCCCCATAGCCCGGCCGCCCAGCGACGAGCCCCCTGCGGGAGCTGGCGCGGGCACGGGCTCCGCGCAGGCGCACTCCACGGGGCGGGCGCGCGCTCGGTGGGTTCGCTCTCGGGCTCGCGCGCGGCGCCTGCGCAGGCGCAGCTGAGGGCTGGGTCGCGGCGCTCCCTGGCGGCCCGGTCCCGCGGCGCAGCGCCGTCAGAGTGCGGATCACTGGAAGGAGTGCGTTTGGGGAGAGGGATGGAAACGCCCTAAATTAGGTTGTGGCGATATCTGCACAACTCGGGGTAAACCCCGCTGAACTGTACGCTTTAAATGGCGGAATTTCAAGTTACACCCCAGTAAAGCAGCTAAGAAGAAAAGAAACAGGCAACCTACAATGCCTGCGAGTGTGGGCTCCAAGAGCTTCCATTGCCCCTGGCCTGAGCGCTGCAGAGGGGCTCCTGCGCACCGGGGCAGGGGCGTCCGGGCCCATCCTCCCCGACCCGGGCCTCTAGAGTGGTCGGCAAGTGGGTTAACCCTGGCCGGGGAGGGGCGGGGCCTGGGCCTGGGCGGAGTCTGGTCCGAGGGTGGGGTCAAGCGGGGCGCCGGCCTGGGGGCAGTCCCGTGACGAGCTCAAAGCAGCACCCAATCGAGGCCGCCTGCTCCGCTCCGCCCCATCCCCGCCCCATCCCCGCCCACCTCGGGCTTCTCCCCGGCCCCTCCCCACCGGGTCAAGTCCACCGCGGTGACCCGGGAGGGTACCTAGGCGAGGAATGCTCTTCGCCTCCCGCTGAGTGTAGACTCTCCGTCAGGCTTCCGGGTCCTCTTCCGGCTCTGCGGCCTGCCAGCTGTGTGCTGAACCTCTCCAGGCCGCAGTGCCTTCCTCCGTGCAATGGGAGCGACGACGGCGCCTTCCCCGGGGGTGCTGATGGGGGCTGGTTTCTGCTTGGGGACCCGGGCACACGCTCGGGCTTCTTAGCAAACATTTGGAGCCACTCTGGCCAGCCTCACCCCCTGGGACAGCCCGGGGACTCAGAGCCTGAGTCTTCCCATCCGTGAAGGGCGATGCTGGCGATGCCGGTCCCCACAAAGTGGGGAAACGTGGCCCATAGAGGATTCCACAATGGCCCAGGGCCACCAGCCGTCCTGGGAGCCACGATGTGGCTGGACGTTGTGATTCCAGCTGGGCCTGTGCTCCTCTCCTCTCTCTGACGCACAGGTGGGGCTCCCCTCAGGGGGTTGCTGCGAGGTGGGAATGAAGCAGGGCCCAAAGCCACTTAACACGGGCTCTGTCACACAGGAAGTGCTAACAGACAGTGGCCCTCACCATTTATCTCCCTACTGTTCCGGGACACGTCGTGGTCCCTGCGCCTGCACCAGGTTCGCCCTCTGCTCATCCCCTACCCCATCCCTGCCTTCTTCAATCTGGAGAGCCTCCTCCCCCAGGAACCGCCCCCCCCCCCGACTGCCTTGGCTGGTTTGTGCCCCTCTCCTGCAGTCTCTTTGGCCCTGCCTGGAGTCAGCTGTGCCTGATTATTTTCCCCACTGCACTGGAGGTTCTGGTGGCCGGGCTGTGTCTTGGTCCTCTGTGGTGGCCACTGCACCTGAACCGTGTTTGGCCAGCTGCTGTGGTCCACAGACACCTGGTTCCCTTTGTTCTAGGCAGATCCTGGAATGCGTCCCTGGCAATCAGACTCGATGCAGAGAGACAGGTTGGACAATTTGGGCAAAAGGAAACCATCTTCTCCACATCTTTCTTACTCGAAGCCTCCCAGTTACTGCCTGTTTGTCTGCTCCACCAACTCTATCTGTGGGTTCCGTGCCCGCCTCCGTGCCCAGCATCAGGATGGAGCTGAATGCCGTGCTCAGCTGCCAGGACTCTGCCTAATCCCAGTGATTTGGCTTATTTCCCCGTGTCGCACAGATGTGAGCACAGTTGGAGCTAGACTTAGGCAGGATTAAGGGATCGGGAGCACTGTGCCTGCGCCCTCAGCCTCTGGGTTTTGGTGAATCAAGCATTGGGCTTCAGAGCGACTGACTGCACTGGTGATCCAGCGTGGCTGACGGGGCCACCTGGGAGTTACTTAGGATGAGCAGCCTCAAAATAAGATGTGGAAAAAAGTTTTAAAAAGTGAAATGCAGCTGGATAGAGAGATGTGTGTGGGCCCGGTGCGTTTCCTTCTGGGATGATCATGAGAGTCTGGGCTGAAGGAAGCCCCTTAGCCCACGAATGGAAAGCTGCTGGGGAGAAATTCCTCTGTTATGGGCAGTTTCTTCCCACCTGGTTACGAAGGCAAGGGGTGGGTGTTGTCTAGGGATGAAACATGGCTGGGAAAGAGGCGGTCACTCAGGTGTCATTAGCAGTTGATTGTTGAGTGCCTCCTGCATGCTTGGTACGGGGGTGTGGGTAGGGACTGGGCATGGTGACTGCTCTGCTGGGAGCCCACACTCTGGGGATCACACTGAATAAGACATAAGATCTTATGTGAAGGAGTGGAAGAGAAGGGAGCTTCCCTGGGGATGAGGACAGCCCCAGGTGGCAGGACTTCAGAGAGAGGCCACAGGTGCAACCAGGAACCTGACTCTGAGCCCCACACTCTTGATCTCAGTGCACAGGGGTCCCTGGATCCTGGCATGGCTCAGACACCACCCCTGGACACACTCTGGGTGCTCAGAGCCCTGGACACACACTGCAGGGGCCAGCTAAGACCAAGGGCTTCCCCTGGACGTTCTGGGCAACTAGACCTCCAGGGCCCTGGGAGGGGTGGGGGATGGGTAGCTCCTCCCCCAGTAAAGAAGACATTGGATCAAACTACCAATGTTATTTTTCACAGAACTAGAACAAATAATTTTAAAATTTGTATGGAAACACAAAGACCCTGAATAGCCAAAAACAGCCTTGAGAAAGAAGAACAGATCTGGAGGAACCACGCTCCCTGACTTCAGACTATACTATGAAACTACAGTCATCAAAACAGTATGGCACTGGCACAAAAACAGACACATGGGTCAGTGTGGACAGAAAGCCCAGAAATAAACCCACACACCTGTGGTCAATTATCTACAACAAAGGAGGCAAGAATATACAATGGAGAAAAGACAGTCTCTTCAATAAGTGGTGCTGGGAAAATGGACAGCTACATGTAAAAGAATGCATTTATAAAATTTTCTCACACCATATACAAAAACATAAACTCAAAATGGATTAAAGACCTAAATGTAAGACCAGAAACCATAGAACTCCTAGAGGAAAACATAGGCAGAACACTTTTTTACATAAATCATAGGAATATTTTTTTAATCTGTCTCCTAAAGGAAAGGAAATAAAGGCAAAAATAAATAAATGGGACTTATTAAACTTAAAAGTTTTGCATAGCAAAGGAACCCATCGACAAAACAAAAAGACAATCTACTGAATGGGAGAAAATATTTGCAAATGATATGACTGATAGGAGTTAATATCCAACATATATGAACAGCTCATACAACTCAACATCAAAAAAACAAACAACCAGATTAAAAAATGGGCAGAAGAACTGAATAGACATTTTTCCAAAGAGAAAAATGCAGATGGCCAACAGGCACATGAAAAGATGCTCAACATTGCTAATCGTCTGGGAAATGCAAATCAAAACCACAATGAGATATCACTTCACACCTGTCAAAATGGTTACTATCAAAAAAGAACACAAATAACAAATGTTGTCGAGGATGTGGAGAAAAAGGAACCTTCGTACTCTGTAGGTGGGGATGTAAATTGGTCTAGCTGTTGTGGACAACAGTATGGAGGTTTCTCAAAAAACTGAAAATAGGGCTTCCCTGGTGGCACAGTGGTTGAGAGTCTGCCTGCCAATGCAGGGGACACGGGTTCGTGCCCCGGTCAGGGAAGATCCCACATGCCGCGGAGCAGCTAGGCCTGTGAGCCATGGCCGCTGAGCCTGCGCGTCCAGAGCCTGTGCTCCGCAACAGGAGAGTCCACAACAGTGAGAGGCCCGCGTACCGCAAAAAACAAACAAAAAAAACAACTGAAAATAGAACTACCATATGACCCAGGGATCCCACTCCTGGGTATATATCTGAAAAACAGAAACAAAAACACTAATTCAAAAAGGTACGTGCACCCCAGTGTTCATAGCAGCATTATTTACAATTGCCAAGATATGGAAGCAACCTGTGTCCATCAACAGATGAATGCATAAAGAAGATGTGGTACACACACACACACACACACACACACACGCACTACACACACACACACACGCACTACACGCACTACACACACACACACACACACACACACACACACACACACACACTGGAATACTACTCAGCTACAAAAAAGAATGAAATTTTGCTATTTGCAGCAACGTGGATGGACCTGGAGGGTATTCTGCTAAGTGAAATAAGTCAGACAGAGAAAGACAAATACTGTATGTTATCACTTATATGTGGAATCTAAAAAATTAAACAAACTAGTGAATATAACAAAAAAGAAGCAGACTCACAGATATAGAGAACAAACTGGTGGTTACCAGTGGGGAGAGGGCAGGGAGGAGGGGCAATATATGGACAGGGAATTAGGAGGTATGAACTATTAGATATAAAATAAACTACAAGGATATGTTGCACAACACGGGGAATATAGCCAATATTTTATAAAAACTATAAATGGAGTATAAACTTTAAAAATTGTAAATCACTATATTGTACACCTATAACATGTAATATTGTACATCAACTATACTTCAATAAAAAAAATAAATAAGTTAAAGAAAATGATGTTGATTTCCCCTCTCCATCCAACCGCGTATTCCACCTGCACAGAGCAAGTAGGGTCACGTGACAAGCGTCATGCCAAAGTCCCTGTGCCCGTGTGTGTGAGGGGCTGTGTGGCTTCACTGCCCTTCCCGTGTAAGATAAGGGAGGGTGGGTGGGCACACCCTGGGGGCTACACACGGGCTGAGGGAGGGAGCGCTGGGAGAGGCTGGTGGCGAGAGGGGAAGTCGACACGAGGTACGTGGGGGAGGTGTGTGTGAGTGTGTGCATATGTGTGGTAAGGAGGAAGCCTAAAGGCACTAAGTACTGGGAGAGAAATACCAATAGAAGCCACAGATAATGTACGCAGAACAAAGAGTGCTTCGTATTAAAAAACAAACTTTGAAAATAAATCAGCCTACCGTTTATCTACCTTTCCATCTATCTGTCTATCCATCTATCGTTTATCCATCTATCATCTATCTTTTCTACCTTTCCATCTACCTACCTGTCTATCCATCTATCTATCTATCTACCTTTCCATCTATTTACCTGTCTGTCTGTGTATCCATCTATCTGCCATCTATCTATCTATCCATCTATTTTCTATCTATCTATGTATCTATCTATCATTTATCCATCTATCTATCTATCCATCTGTTTTCTATCTATCATCTATCTCTCTACCTATCTCTGTATCTATCATGGGAGGTAAGAGACAAATAATAGCGGCTCCTGGAGGGCGGAGGTGCTGAGCAGATGGGGCAGGGGGACGGAGAGACCCTTTCCCGTGTGTCCTTGTGTACACGGGGCTTTTTGAACCACGTGAAGTGAGCTGCCCATTCAAAAAATTAAATGAAAAAAATCTAACCTGCGACATACTATTTGCAATCATCAACAAATGATAAATTTAATTACTTTTTATGAGGTATGATTGACGTAAAACATTCTATTAGGTTTCAGGTGTACAGCATAATGATTTGATATTTGTATGCACTGTGAAATTGTCTACTTATTGAGAAAAGATGGCATATTCCTTGTCCGGAAAAGAAGAGGGCTGTGAAGAACCAGCGGGCGGGCGCCAGGCTGAGGGGACCCGAGGAGAGCAGAACCCCAGGGCTCCACACTGAGATGCAGGCTGTGCAGGAACCTGGGCTCTGCACTGAGCTCAGGCCGTGAATTAACCACTCACCACCCACAGCCCAGCCTGCGCATGTGCCACGACACTTGTATGTAAGCAACCTCACCACGGTCCCACAGTCAAGAACAGGGCCAGGAGCTGACCTCCAGAAGCCACCGAGCCGTGCCCCCCTCCCTCCCAGCCCACCAGGCCTGCTCTGCTCTGGTCCCCATGTGCTCTTACCTGGGCTCCCTCTTGCAAGCCACCCTCCAGCCCCCTGGGGCCACAGATACCTCCCCTACCTTTGCCTGTCTCTCTCCTGCCCAGACTTCAGCTCTCAGGTCCAAGGTTGCCGCCCCAGGGGCCTCTCCCGACTCCCAGACAAGAGGGGCTCCTCTGCTTCCGTCTGGTGCCCACGTGGAGACCTGGGAGGGTACGCTAATGGGGGTGGAAAAACTGGGCGCTGGCCGGGGGTCCTGCTCGTCCACGGCCGTCCTCGGGCCTCGTCCCAACCTCTGGACCGGGAAGACAGCTCTGTCACCTCGGTGCCCGGGGGTGAGGGGCCTGGAAGGTGAGGAACCAGCCTCAGCTTGCAGCCCCACATCATACCTCTAGGGGGAGTTCCCCACCCACTGTTTGGACCCAAACCAGGGCTCCTGTCTCAGAAACCTGCAGGCAGGAGCCTAGTGAAGGCATTTCCTGTTCCCTGGGACCAGGCCCACCCCAAGGGTGCCAGTTAGGGTGTTTTTTTTTTTTAATTTAATTAATTAATTAATTAATTAATTTGGTTGCGTTGGGTCTTCGTTGCTGCGCGCGGGCTTTTCTCTGGTTGCGGCGAGCGGGGGCTACTCTTCGTTGTGGTGCGCGGGCTTCTCATTGCGGTGGCTTCTCTTGTTGCGGGGCACGGGCTCTAGGCACACAGGCCTCAGCAGTTGTGGTGCACGGGCTTCAGTAGTTGTGGCTCGCGGGCTCTAGAGTGCAGGCTCAGTAGTTGTGGCGCACGGGCTTAGTTGCTCCGTGGCATGTGGGATCTTCCCGGACCAGGGCTCGAACCCGTGTCCCCTGCATTGGCAGGAGGATTCTTAACCACTGTGCCACCAGGGAAGCCCGTTAGGGTGTTTTGAAAAAGAAGTCCAATTCTTCAGGCCGGGCACTTGAGGAATCTCCATGATGACCGCAGGGCCATTTGTCCCACCCGCTGGGGGAGGTTCTGTGCTCAGCCCGGCCCTCGTACTGTTACCATCCCCACCACGTCACCCATGGGGCCCAGGGGAGGTGGGGAGCCCCGGGGGGAAGGCTCAGCGGCTGGTCACTCCTGACTGGTGGGGTGCTCAGCTTCCTTTTGGGGTTGCCAGATTTAACATGTAAAAATAGAGGGTGCTCAGTTAAATTTGAATTTCAGTTAAACAAAGAATAATTTGCGGTAAAAGTATGCCCCAAATGTCACGTAGGATAGACTTATATCCAAAATTATCCGCCGTTTATTTAAAGATCAAAGTTAACTGGGTGCCCTGTATGTTACCTGTGACTCCTCACGGCTTTTGACTGAATCACCTTCCGGTCAGCAGCTTGGTTTGTCTTGAAACGTGAGGGCCGCCAGGTCCACGGTGTTCCGTCCGGCTCCCGCTGAAGCGAGCTGCAGAGAGAGGGACAGGGCGGCCCCGTCACCGCGGGGGCTCGTTAGGATGTGTAGAGGAGCTGAGGGGTGCAGGCTCTGATGGCTGCGGGCACTGGTGCTACAGGTGCAGAGGGCCCCCGGGAGGGGTGCACCGCCTCCTGCCTTGACGGAGGGATTCTCGGTGCGTTTGTGCGATGGAAAGCCGCGTGGAATCCTGCCGGGTGTGCACCTCAAGTCCCTGGGTCTGGGGAAGGAGGGGGCGGGTTCCGATAGACCCGGGCTGCTCCGTCGGCCTCTTGCCAGCGGCCTCGGCATCACCTGGGACTGGTCAGCAGTGCAGCGTCTCCCCACACATGCGCACGTGCACGCAGCTCCCTCCAGGGGCCTCGGGGGGACCGAGGTGAGGGATGCCGCCTGACCACCTCCCACGCTCCCCTCCAGTGGCCTCGAAGGCGGCGGGGGCCGGGCTGAGCTGCTTTTTATCGTCTTTTTATTTTCCAGTCTCTTGGGGGAGGTGACCTCTCGTTTCCTGCCTGTCCTGGGAAGTGTGGTCGTCCAAGCCCTGGGTCACGGCCCTTTGTCATCAGAGCGAGGCCCTGCTGGAAGGTCTTTGTTCAGCTGTGGGAGCCGGTGGCCTCACCTGTGACAGCAGGGACTGAGCCGATGGGAGATGAGAGGAGGGTCTCCCGGGCAGTGGCCGTCATGATCTCCTTTGTGGTGGGGAAACTGAGGCAGGTTGGGTAAGTGGTCCCCTATACAAGGTGGGGGGCCAGGCTGAGTGCTCTGCTCGTGTGCCCCGGAGCACCAGGCCCCACCCTCTCACCTCCCCTGAGGGTGGGGTGCCACAGGACAGCACTCATTTTTCCCTTCCCTCCCCGCCTCCTCCTGTGGCCCCAGAGAGCCTGAGCACCCCACCTTTGCAGTGGGGCCCTTCCGGGGGAGGGGACCACCTCTGAGGGCTGTGAGGTGGTTCGAGGTGTGGGGAAGGGGCCCTGCCACACACAGGAGGGAAGGCAGCTCTGGGTTGTGACGGTGCACAATGGGCCTTGTTCTCAGCTTCTCCGTGTGGTGTGGCCTCACCCCGGGGCGGGGCAGGGGGCAAGGAGCAGACCCTTGATCTCCAGAGGCTGGCCTCTTACCGATGTCAGCTCTGAAGACCCCTGTCCCCAAGGGGACTCAGCCAACTCCTGCTTCCCCCAAGCCCCGCTCTGTTTTTCTTAATGAGGCTTTTATGCAGTCAGCTGATGGCGAGTCATGCATCATGTTCCACTGTTACTCTCATCTCCTTGGCTCTCCTGGAGCCCTGGGACAATTAGGACTTCAGAGACACCGCAGGACGACGATGTGACAGTTGTGAGATGTGTGGAGCCTGTGCCTGGGTGACCAATCATCTCAGCTCTCAAGGCAGTTTCAGCGGGACGAGCCAGGCAGAATGTGTTTACAAAGATGGACTCTTTCCCCATTAATTCAGCTGCCAAAGGCCAGCTCTGCTTTCTTGAGCAGAAGGAAGAAAAGGAAATGATTCTTTGGGTCAACGTGGAGAATGGCTAACACTGTCTTTGTAAAAGGAGCAATTCTTTTCACAGGCGAGAGAAATCATCCTGAATTAAAATCCCTTCCGCCTCGCACTGTCTGAAGTCGGGGTCCACAGCATCTGGGCCTCGGCGTGGTTTCTGTCCACTCTGAGGAGGGAAGGCGTGGGCTTTGAGGGTCGTCAGTATGGGCCTCAGGTGGGTACAAACTGCAGCCCAAATATGGATACAACGCAGGGGGACAAAGAAGTGACCACTGGGCTCACAGTTGCCCAGCAGGACTGAAGCAAAAGGGCCCCTCCTCATGTTGTCTCAGGACCTGGGGGCAAGGAGAAAAGCCAGGAGCTTAGAGAGAAACAGGCATGATCCCTAGAGACTCAGAGCCAGAGTGACGACAGCCGCCTCGGACCAGCAAGTTTCACGAGGAGAGTGATGCTGGGCCAGGGCCGGGCCAGCCTGCGCCTTCTTCAAGCATGAGGACAAGGTGCTGCCAGGCTCGGGGCCTCCCTGGCACGACAGCATTGGGAAGGAGGTGGGTTCACAGGACAGACGTGACCCCCGAAGGGAGTGTGGGCGCAGGTGCTGGGGGGATGCAGCGGCACAGTTCCATTCCCTTCCCTTGGCCCAGCACAGCCCTGGGCTCCTGGAAAACAACGTCTCTATCATCATAACACTTAAGTGCCGTTAATGAGCGTTACCTGGCTAGAAGCACTGTCAACCAGAGAGGAAGTCTTGACCGTGTCGTGGAGCGGAAGGTGAAAGTCTCCGATCAGACGTGTGAAGGGACATAGTGACCAGCGGGGAAGGAGAGCTCACACCACCAGGCTGGGGCGGGTGGAGCGGATGGCTAAGAAACAGGTTTCACCGTGTTCTTGAAAGTTACAAAGGCGTCCTCTCCAAGACAGAGAGCAACCCTCTAACCTAGGGAAATTGGGGGGTGGGAGGGGAGTCAGCAGGGAGCATAAATGCCCCAAGTCTACCATCTTTCAGAGCAAGTGTATGTTGAAAAATCAAGAGATAAAGATGCCACAGCAGCAGATTTAAGGTTCTCGTGCTCACCCCGTGCCTTACAGCTCGGGCTGCTGTAACAGAGACTGCACGCTTGCGGGGCTTATCCACAACAGACGTTTATTTCTCTCGGCCTTGGAGGCTGGAGGTCTGAGATCAGGGAGCCGGCACCATCGGGTCCTGGTGAGGCCTCTTCCCAGCTATAGATGAAGGTCTTCTCCCTGTGTCCTCACGAGGCGAGGGAGCTCTCTGGGGTCCCATTTACAAGGGCACTAATCCCATTGTGGGGGCTACACCCTCATGACCTCATCACCCACCTCCTAAGGCATCGCTTTGGGAATTAGGGTTTCAACACTAGAATTTGGGGGGACACTAACGCTCAGACCACAGGACACTGGAAGAACTAGGAGGAAACCCTGGAATAGACGCCTCTGGGGCATGGGGTGTGTGGTGACAGGAGGGACCTGAGAAGGGCCTGGCTCACCAGCATCCCAGGCTGTGGTGAGCATGCTCAGAACGGAGCCTGACACACAGCCAGGTGCCACTGGGAGAGGCTGTCACCTTCTGACCCTCCGCTCTGTACCCTCTGTGCCATCCAAACTGTCTCGCACCAACTCTCTTTTTACGTTTATTAAAAAAAATAAAATCCACCAAGGCAATGATCTCAGATGGTCCAGAAGAGGATCCATAGAGAGACAGGGGTTGAAAAGCAAACTCGGGCAGATGCAGCGACCTGGTGCACCTGGAGGTGGGGGAGGGGTGGGCCAAGATGCTCTTGTATGAGTCATACAACTTGAGCTTGAAATTATTTCAAGTTAAAAAATTTAAAAATATATAGAGATGGAGAGGAAAAAAGATACGTGAAGGAGACCTACCGCAACAGTGAGTTTTGTTTTGAAAACTAGCATTGTATAATTTCATACGTGATCAATTCCCAAATCCTGGCATTTCTAGGTATTCCAGAGCAAGGCTTTCTGATTAAAATAATTCCCCAAACCTGCTTTGTAAAATGAAATCATTTCCATTTCATGTTAAGTCCACAGATGGAGGTGGTCAGCGCGAGGTGGTGGTGGGGAAGGCAGAGGGGAAATGAAAAGGGCTTTCAGGGCTGACCCCTCAAAAGGATCTCATGGGGTCACCAGGGGTCTCCCGTGAGCATTGGGGTATCTCTGACAAGACCACTTGGACCAGTTATAGCCCCAAAGATGGGGTGGGGGGCCTGCTGGGGTAGGGGTCACTCCGGAATCCTGGGAACTCATGTAGAGGCAGGTCCCGGTTTCAGCATTGCTTGGAGGAAACGCAGTCCTGAAGACCCCCCCGCCCCTTGGTTTTACACAGGAGGGGAAGGACCCCCGAGACTTGGCCTGGGGGCAGCTGAGGACTCCCATGGCTCCTGGCAGCACCAGAACCCACCGTGTGATGCTGGGCCCCTGTTCCCCCTGAGGAGCCATCACGGGCCTGGCCGTGAGTGTGGTCTGTCCTGGGACAGAGCGTCTGGCGGGAGCTGTCCTGAAACAGTCACACATCACCTGGCTCACTGGGGGTCCTGGCCGTGACTCTCTTGCCCAGGATGGGCTTGTGCATCCGAGGAGTCCCATGCAGGATGGCCCCGGCGGGCAGGTTTTGACCTAAGTCCGCGAAGACGGCAGTCGTGGCTCTGAAAATGCTCAGCATGAGAGCTCACGCCCGGCCTCGGCTGGAGGGCCTTCCTTCCTTCCTGAGTGTTCTCCCTCATTTCTGTGTTGGGGGGTCTGGAGTGGCGAGCAGCAGAAGGGACCGTGGCTGGCTCGCAGAGCTGGCAGGGCACGGGGGCGCTGGGGCAGGTGGGGCCCCTGCTCTCCAGCTCTGTTCCTCTAGTCCAGGCCCACGTGCTGGGAAGGGGTGTGTTGCACTGATTGTCGCCAGCTGGATGGGCCTCAGGGGGTGGAAAGGCAGCCCTCGAGGAAGCCCGAAGGGCTGCTAGGAAGGGACATGGCTGCTGGACCCCACGGCACCCTGTGAGACTGTCTCCCGGCTGCCTTCACGCTGGCTCGTGGGGCCGGGGAAGTGGGCTGGCTCGGGGGAGCCCAGGGTGGGACCCCAGGATGGGACCCGACCAGCCCTCCTACGCAGCCCCCGTCTGAGAGCACCCCCGCCTGGGCTCCAGCTCTGTCCCTGGGTCCCAGGCCCCTTGCCTGGCCGCATCGAGGACGCCCACGTGGGGCCTGGGCCATGTGCTCCTCCTTGGTTAATCTCTGAGCTCCGCGTGAGGCTGGGGCAGGGCGGCCGCTCATGCGGACCTGGGTTAAGTCAGAACAGATGCGGTGTTGGCCCTTCCTGGGACTGAGGCGAGTGGTGGGCTCAGAGCCCAGTGCCTCTTGGCATTGATCTGTCCAAGCTGGGCCGTGCCACCTGTTACAGGCCCTTCCCGTCGTCCACCTGAGGCTCAGGGTCTGAGGGTTGGGCAGCAGTCAAGGCCGAGCGCTGTGCTGGGTGTTCAAGGAGGACCACCTGGCCACCCACTTCCCTGCGGGGGCTGCCTCTGGAGAGGACCGGAGGGGCGGTGGGGGAGGTACGGGATGGTGATGTTTCTTGGCATCAGCTTTGCACCTCTTTTCGTGCTGCACGGTGTGTATATATCATCTATTTGAAAAATTGTATCTATATGTATGAAAAAGGTATATTATAAAAGGAAACAATGGAGCTTCCTGGTGGTGCAGTGGTTAAGAATCCGCCTGCCAATGCAGGGGACACGGGTTTGAGCCCTGGTGTGGGAAGATCTCACATGCCGCGGAGCAACTAAGCCCACGTGCCACAACTACTGAAGCCCACGCACCTAGAGCCCGTGCTCCACAACAAGAGAAGCCCCCGCAATGAGAAGCCCGCGCACCGCAATGAAGAGTAGCCCCCGCTCACCGCAACTAGAGAAAGCCTGCGTGCAGCAACGAAGACCCAACACAGCCAAAAATAAATAAATAAAATAGACACAACATTAAAGAAATAAAAAATGTTTTAAAAAATAAAAATAAAATAAAAACCAATGAAAAGACGAGATGTAGAATCAGGTCTTGGTCGGGGCTCACCCTGAGGCTTGCACATTGGGGAGTTACTTTGGGCTCCCCGGCAGGTGATTAGTGGAAAGTCAGTCAAAGTCACCGACAGGCAGTTGCCTTTACAGAACCCCGAGCTCAGCCTGGTGTTTTCGGGGCCCAGCAGCAAGGCTGTCCTTGACTTACGTGTGGGGCTGGCTTTCTGGACGGATGGGAAGGCGGTCACATACCCGCTCAGCCGGCTGGTACCTCCCTCTGCGTGGGAGGCGGCAGGCAGGGCATCTGGGCAGCCGAGATGAGTGCCTCCTGTGTGGGTGGGAGCCAGGTAGGTTTGCCTTTTCTTTTCAGGAGCGCCAGCAGCTCTGGTCATCTGCTGAGAGATGTGATCACACCTCTTCTAGAGCCAAGAAGACACACCCGTCGACCACACGTGCTCTAGGTGAACACATTCACCCTCCTGGTCACGGATGCCACCTCGCCATGTAAGAATCTGCCTCTCTGGCTTCTTGGGGCCCCAAGGGCTGAGGCCAGGGCTGCTCTGGCTGGGGTTGGGGTGGAGGAAAGGGGATCAGGACCCCAGGGACCCCAGGGTGGAAGGTGGGCCTTAAAATTCCTTCCCTACTCATCCCCACTGAGGCTGGATTCCCACACCAGCAGTGGGCAGGGGCTGGGGGACAAGTTGCTCAGGGACACAGGCCTTTCCCTGAGCCCTTCTCCCATCAGTAAACTAGGGACAAAGCAGGGGCATCTTCTGGCGCTGCTGGGAGGCTCGAAAGGGGCCAGTCCATCCCCGGCCGGACCCCATAACTTCTGGGTAAATGCAGCTTCCCAGGCTCCCTACTGGAGCCCCAGTGCAGGGGGGCCAAGAACCAGACAGCCTGGTGTTGGGGGGGGTGCTGCACTGAGAGGGGCCTGAACTGAGGCCAAGGAGGCCTCCCACCCTGAACCCCCGACGAGCTGCTCCCTCCCGGCTGGTGCATACAGTAGGTGCTCATTAAATGTGTCGAGTGACGGAAACAGGTGCAGACTGGTGGGCTGGGCTGTGGGGACCGGTGGGAACCCCAGGGGACCGTCGTCCGATGTGAGGGGACCGCGTGGGCAGCTCCAGGCCCCTTCAGCCTTGGGGTCACCTCAGGTAGGGGTCCGCGCCATCAGACAGGAGGCGGGGCTCTGCCTCCTGAGGTCCTTCTGGAAGCGTCCCTTTCTAATGCAGACGAATGATGAGGGAGGAGCCTGACAGCCGGGAGAAGGAACTGAGTGATAAAGGGTAATCTGGGCCCAAGAGAAGTGACCAATGTGGACTGACAGCCTGCAGTGCTGGCTGCCCTGCTGGCCTGGCTCTCTGTGGACACCAGGGTCCCATCGCTGGGCTGGGCCAACTCCTGGAATGTCTGTAATGCCGCCCCCACCCGCGTGTCCTCAAGGAGCTCAGAATAAAGCCAGCCCTGCCGTCCAGCCCTGCCCACCTGTCCCCCTTCTACCCTTGGCTCTCCTGCTCTGGCCACACAGGTGTCACCCTCCCAGCCCCCGAGGGAGCGTGCCCCTCCCAGCCACTCCCTCTGTCTGCTCCCTGAGAGCCCACCCCACGATTCTCACCTCCTTGTCTGTTTTCCTCATTCTCATCTGTGCCCCCCCTGCCCTGCTGCAGCACCACTGGGTCCCCAAACAGCCTGGGCCTGGCACTCAGGAGGGGCTCAGGTACATCTGTCCACGGGAATCTCCAGCCACTCGGCGGGCTCCGGGGGAGTGTAGCCAGGGCTGCCCCCCTTGCTGCTTCCTCCAGGCAGCCTCGCTGGATTAGAGCTACCATGGGCCTGGGGGGCGGGGCTGCCCCAAGTACCTGGGAGGGGGGGGAGGGCTGGGGGGGCGGGGCTGCCCCAGTACCTGGGGGGGGGAGGGCTGGGGGGGCGGGGATGCCCCATGACCTGGGGGGGGGAGGGCAATTTGATGGCTTCTCGGGCACCCCCTCCCTGCTCCTGCTGAGGCAGCAAGGGTGGCGCAGGTGGTTTTGAAATGAGGTTTTCACGTCTCCCTCAGGCTCCTCAGATAACCCTGGGTGGCAGAGGTTGTTATCTGTGTGCTCATCAGTTGTCCAGGAACAGCCCATTTGGAGGAATAGGGGACGGTGAAGTGATCCCTGGTGTGGGGCAGGTGGACTGATGAGGGCGGAGCAGCTGCCCGGGGGCTGTGGACCTGCGGCCAGAGGCAGGGTGGGGAGAGGGGGTCCCGGTGGAGGGAGGGCCAGGCCGGAGCTGGGAGACCTGAGTGTCCTCTGCCTTGCTGCGGACCCCAGGTGACGTTGGCAGAGACCCACTCTGAGCCTCAGTTTCCTCATCAGTTAAAGGAACCACCCTGCTCCCTGTGGAACAGACACAGAAACCAAGGCATGGAGGGGCCCGGCAACTCCTGCCAGGTCACACAGCCCGAGAGAGGGCAGCCTGTGTTTCGTGTCCCTTCCCTGCCGTTCCCCCCTTCCTGTCTCCCTTTCCTGTCCCTGCCCTCATTGCTGTCCCCTCAGCCTCCCCTGGGTTGCATCCAGTGACAGCCCGATAAGGAACGGGGGGAGGGGTATAAAGGGCTCCCCATCCCAACCCCCCAGGACACCCTTGAAGGGCCATCCCCATCTCTGGGCTCCCATGGGGTCAACTGAGGCCTGCTGGGACATGGCATGTCCTCTGCTTGGACACTTGGGGACCTCTCACCTGCACAGGAAAATTTGCTTTTGGAAACATCTGAATGTCAGAAATTTATTTTAACTTTGTGTCTAAAAAATGGCTTTTTGGGCGCACACAAAGGAAGGGGGGAGGGCTGTGTGCACTGACATGGCTGCAGCCGCACGTGTGTGTGCACGTGCACGTGTGTATGTATGTGCATGTACGTGTATGTGTGCACGTGCACGCATGTATGTGTATGCATGTGTGCGTGTGTGTGCGTGTGCACGTGTATGCATGTGTGTATGTGCGTATATGTGCGCGTGTGTGTATGTGTGCGCATGTGCGTATATATGTGTGCGCGTGTGTGTGTGTGCACGTGGCAGCGTGCACTCCATTCAAGGACTGGCACTTTTGTCGGCAGCGGCTGGCAGTGCCCACAGCCCCGGGTGTTGTGCTCGCCCGTCTGCCAGCCTGATTACCTCCAGGTGGCGCTAAGCAGAGACTTCACTCGGTACTTTGTCCTTTCACGTTACTTCAGTTTTTCATGAGAGAATGAACTGCTTTTATCATAAAAGATAAAGGTTTTGCATCTTGAAAGTTAATGTGCGCACAGCAAGCTAGACAGGCGGGGGCTCCGGGTGGGGGGACTGGGTCCAGCCCAGCCCACCTCTCGGGCCTCACTCCCGCTCCATCCGGGTCCAATTCTCTCCCTGGAGGCTGAGCTCACATTCCTTGAGGAGTGAAGAGGTGGGTGGGTAGACATGTAGGTGAGCCGGAAGTTCTGCAGCTGTGGCCGCACCGGAGCCCCGTGCAGGTGCTGGGAACTGGCTGGACGCGCGCGCCCACTTCCTCCCGGGCGTCCCTGGCTGTGGCAGGCGACTCCCTCGAAGTTTCCTTATAGCGTCACTGGGGTCCCCGGGGGTTCCGAGAGCAGGAGGAGGGGAGGTGGGATTGGGGGCCCAGACGGTCAGGAGGGCAGCGGCCAGGCAGTAGCCACCCCCACCACCAAGCTGGACCGCAGGCTGAGAACTGGTACCCTCAGAGCCGAGGAATGAGGCCTGGGGGCGGGAGGCAGCCCACGGCAGAAGTGCAGACTGGGCATGTGTGCGAGCACGTGTGTGCATGGTGCGGGTGCACGTGGGGGGGACCCTCCCGGTTGGAGGGGCAGCCGCTCGTGGCCCCTCGTCCTGCCTCTCCTAATTCCCCAGCTGGCTCTGAGCCTTCCCCTTGTCCCATTCTCTCCTTCATCACTTCAGCCTGGGTGGGGTTTCTGTGGTGTTCTGATAAAAATTGGAATTCAAATCCTAATTGTGGGAAGCAGTGGGGGGCAAGTGGGAGGCAGGAGGGGGTGGGGGGAGGGTGGGGGGGAGGAGTTGGATGGGGGGCAGCTATCCCGTTCTCAGGCCCCTGCAGCCAGCCACTGGCTGTTTTTTTTCTTTCTTCAAATGTATTTTAAAATGTATGGAATTCTCTCCCAAGCCCTCCTCCTGTTGCCTAGCGACAGCGACGGGGCCAGAGGTGTCTTCCTATAGGAGAGTGGATTCCTCCCTTGTCCCTGCGCTGGAACTCAGCAAACCCGCAGGAGGTGGGCAGGGGCTCGTCCAGAGCTCTGGCCCCAGGGGACAGTGGCATTGAGGTGCAGCTAGGGTGTGGGACAGCCTGCCATTGTCCTCAAGTGTCTCTCTCCGTGACTGGCCTGAACTTCACTGTTGGAGTTTCATTCCTTTGGCTATTCTTGTAAAATGTCATTGCCCCTACTGGAGCTTTTGCCAGTGAATCCCTTACCCTCAGAGTTGGTGGGAGTTCTGAGACTTCCCTGCTGATAAGGCGGGTGGGTCAAAAGCACAGAGGCCTTGAGCAGCCCTGTGCCAATTGGAATGGGGTGGCTTTGAGGCAGCCAGGCCTCGAGGGGCACCTGGCAGGTAAATGAATGAATGAAGGGGAGCGTGGGGAAGACCGCCGAGGAGACTCAAGCGGGGGGACAGAGTGCCTGCAATCTGGAAAGATGCTTTCCTTCTCGTCCCCCAGGCTGGGGGCCTCCGGGGATCCTGCTGCGGTGAGATAAAGGCAGAGCAGGGGAAGCGGAAAGGGGAGGCGGGGGCCCCCCCGCTGCAGAAGGTCCCGCTGCTGCCGGGAGGCTCCAGACAGGGCGGCTGTGTCTGAAGACAGGCTGAGTGCCCCTCCCTGGCCTGGCTCCCCACCTGCCGGCCCCCAGGGAGGAGCTGGTTTTTCCCTCGGTTCCCTGAGCTGGTCGGAAGGGCCGTGGAGACCAGGGGCAAACAGTCACAGGGCCCCACACCGCACTTCGTTGGGCCTCACCTGTGCCCAGGCCACAGATCAGGACCCTGAGGGACAGGGCGTCACCACACAGCCACTGTGGACCCAGGTCTCCCGACTCCGGGCTCTCAGAGACCAAGCGCATGTGTTTTCAGTAAAAGGGCCCAGTCGGGGGCCATCTGCCGTGTCAGTGACCCTCTCACGAATGAGCGAGCGAGCCAGCAGCTGCAGGCGGGCCCGCCGGCCCTTCCGCGTGGGAGTGCGTCACGGGTCCACAGCCTCCTTTATTCCCTTATTGAGGGAGTCGGAGGATGTACCTGTCACTGCAGGACATGTGGGGTGGTGGGGGTCCGCGCACACCACAGGGTTTCACCATCACTGTGCCCAGCCACGCGGGCACTTGGCTCTGAGAGCAGACACACGCGGCACACAGAGCTAGCCTCTGGGGCTCCACGGTGACGGGCCGGGAGCTGGGGCGGTCAGGAGGGGTGTCTGGCAGGGCATGGACATGGGGCCCCACCAACGTGGAGTGGGCAGACAGTAAAGTGGACTCGGGCTCAGCGGCAGACCCTGCCCGTCTGCCCGCAGCAGGGTCTGGGCAGTGGGCATCTCATCCCACGTCCACTCTGCCCCCACCTCAGGGGACCGTCCCTTCTGTCCGCTCCAGGGCCATCACATCCAGCCCTGGCCGAGAGGGTGGGATGACCACACCCACTTCTCAGATGGGGAACCCGGGGCTCGGGGGAATCATGGTGTGTCTGGGGCCCAGGGAGGGTCTGAGGACCTGTCACAAAGAGTCCAGGTCCTCCTTCTGAAGCCGACACCGGAGCCCAGACTCAGTCTTTGCTGAACTCTGATGCCCACTCGCTGAGCAGGGCTGGGGGCTGCACTGACCTCGGGCCCATCTGCTGGACTCCCGTGTCCCCTGCACCGGTGGCCACTGGGTCACAGGAGGGCTGCCTGGCCTGGGGACTAGCTGTGGGCCTGCCCCCAGGCCTGTTCTTAGTGAACAGCTTGGGGGAGGATTTTGTGGGGCTCAAGTGTATAATACCCCGATTCATAGCAGATCCCAGGTCTGAAGGGGCCGTGGATACTGCAGTATCTGACCGTCGTTTCTGAGCGTGGGGAGACCGAGTCCCGGCTAACTCCAGACCAGGAGCAGGTCACCTGATCCTGAGTCGGTGCTGCCCAGGCAGGCGGTCTGCCTGTCTGTCTGTTTGTCTGACTGTCTCCCTTCTGGGCAGATGTGCTTCCAGGCCCAGGGAGGACCTGCTTTAAGAGGCCTGCGCTTCGCTTCTGGGCCCCTGGCCACTCGTGGTCCCGGCTGGTCCAGGGCAGCTCCCCTGGGACCCGCCTTCCCCTGGCTCAGGGCACCTTCCTGGGGCCGGGCCATCCTGTCTGGAGACCAGATCCCAGAGTCCAAGGAGGCGCCTGCCTTTCTGGGCGCCCGAGCTGGGGCCAGGCCTGCCTGCTGGCCGTGACAAATGAGTCTGGGCCCCCGCCTGGCTGCCAGCCAGTGGGCCGCCTGTACCCAGGGCCCCTCCTCCATACCTGTGGCCCGGACCTCAGCGCTGGCCTCTTTCGGAGAGCTGGCCGGCTCCCCTCTGCCTTGCGGCGTCCACCCTGAAGCAGCTGGGAGCTGGGCCGCAGGAGCTGGACAGCGGGAGGGAGAGCGTGTGAGGACGTGCCTGTCCTGGGACCCACTGACCTGGCCTTGTGTCCACAGAGCCAGGATGGAGAACTGCGAGGCTAGCTGCCCTGTGGTGTCCCTGCAGAGCTTTGCCACCTTGGCCTGGGGAGGACAGGCGGTGGGGGGCTGCCAGGGCTGGGCGATGCCAGGCTGATCCCTTCATGGACCTCTTGTGACATCAAAGCTTCCTGGGATTCGCCCTTGGAAAGGCGGTGGGTCGGATGCCTGCTGCACAAGGGGCTGACCCGGTCCTGAGCTGCCCGGAGGCCCTCTTGGCGGTGCCGGGACAGAGGTGGTCCTGCCAACTGGGCTCCTCCCAGCGCCAGCTCTCGGGGTCAGCACCCTCCGGCCCCAACCTACCCCTTCATGTCTCTCTCGCTCAACATCCATTAGTCTGAGAACAAAAAGACCGCCTTTCACCCAACGCTAATTTCTCCTCATTAAAGGCTGTTTTGGATCTGGGAGAGGATCTGTCTCTCTTTCTGGCTTTGAAAGAGAAGGGGCGCTGGGGAGGGTGAGAGAGGAGAAGCCGAAAGGAAGTGCAGCCTCTGGGTGTGGGTGCTGGGTCCTGGGTCTCGGATGCCACGGAGCGGGCCCAGGGCCGACCCCCGTCCAGCTCGCAGGCGCTGCGCGGACAGGCGTGGAGGCCGAGTGGCAGCCCCTCTGTGACCCCTCCCGGCCCCCCGCCCGGCCCCGCCCGGGCCTAGTACAGCGTCTCCCGGGTGACATTGCTGGAGAAGGTGTGGCTTCCGGACACGCTGCTGGCCTTCCTCGAGAAGGCCAGCCTCCTCCTTCTGTGCCCCCACAGGGGACACAGGCAGGCCAGCGTGGACAGGAAGATCTGGCGGAAGTTGGCGGAGACGAGGTTGTACAGCACGGGGTTGATGGTGGAGCTGACGTAGAAGAGGGCGTTGGTCAGCATGTAGAAGTAGTGGTAGAAGTCATACAGGAACCTGGGGTGGGAGAGGACGCTCAGGCTGGCGGGCCAGACACAGCCCGCACGGGGCAGCCCGTGGCTGACGCGGGGGCCTGGGACAGTCATTGCAGACTACTTGGACATCTTTTGAAGTGGGGATATTTCACAATAAATTCCAGGGCTCTGGTTTCTCTTGAGAGGTTGGAAGTTCTGAGCACACTCCCGCCTGGCACCGGTCAGCTGAACTGCCGAGCTGAGCTGCAGCCGCCCACCCGAGGCCAGCTGTGCAGTCCCCCTCGGCCGCAGTCTCCACCTCTCCCTGCAGCCCAGCTGGCCTGCCCTTTCTTGTGCAGAATCCCAGCCCCTGCTCAGGGCTGCAGGACGTGGCCAGGGCCTGGCCTCAACGGAACAGCCAGGCCAGGAACCCCCTCTGCACCTCCCAGACAGCTGTGCACCTCATCTCGACTTGCTTGCCTCTGTGCACAGGGATCTCACCCCCTCATCTGGCAGCTCACTTCACTACCAGGCGGCCCTGAGTTTCAGAACCCCTTTACTTTGGGCTGTGTTCCATGCCCTGTACCTTCTCTTCATCCTTTCTAGATTTTCCCTCCCTAGTGGCTCCCCGACACTTGGAAGAGCCCACAACCCTGGGACCTGGCAGCCCCGCTACGTAGAGGAGCTCACGCAGCGAGGCTGAGGCTACCGTTGCGGGGAGGCCAGCTGGCGAGGCCGGCGTCCATACGTCGCAGTGCGGGTGTGATGCTCTCGGAGTCCCAGGGGTCCTCCTGGCAACTCCTCCAGGCTGGGGGTGGTCTGGGGGCCCCAACAGTCGCCATCACTCCTCCCACAGCCAGCAGCGCCAGCCCTTCCTGTCGCTCTCCAGACGCCCCCAAACCTGTCTTGTACTGACTGTTTTAGGACTTGCTTTCCTTTTACGAAGCAGCTTCCAGGGTGTCTGTCCCTCTACGGACTCTGCCTTCCCTGCCCTATCACAGCCGCACCTGAGGGCCTGTCGGGGGACGCTGACCCGCCCACCCTGAGCTGCCCCTCTCAGCGCCCCCAACCCCTACACTCAACTGTTTTGGGAAGCATGCCCCCAGCCCAAGCCTCACCCCTTCGGCCCCAGCCTCCCATACTCACGGGGTCCACTGCTCGTCCGAAATGTAGCAGAACATGAGGCGTCGCACATGGTAGGGCAGCCAGCAGACCACGAAGGCGATGACCACGGCACCTGAGACGTGGAGGGACGTGGGCCTCAGGGAGGTGGAGGGAGAGGTCCCGTGTTCGTGGACTGAAACAGCTAATAGTGTTAAGATGACAGTGCTGCCCAAAGTGACCTAGAGATTCAGTGGAATTTCTATGGAAATCCTGATGACATTTTTTGCAGAAATAGAAGAATTCATTGGGAATCTCAAGGGATGCTGGACAGACAAGACAATCTCGAGAAAGAAGAACAAAGCTGGAGGACTCACCCTTCCTGACTTCAAAACCTACCACAAAGCTACAGTCATCCAAACAGAGTGGTAATGGCATGAGGACAGACGTATAGACCCATGGACTAGAACAGAGGACCCAGAAATAAGCCCTCCCATATATAGTCAAATGACTTTCTACAGGGCGCCAAGATCAAAGGGAAAAGGGCTGTTTTTTCAACAAATGTTCTGGGAAAACTGGATCCCCACATGCAAAAGAATGAAGCTGTCCCCTTACCTCACACCATCTGAAAAAATTAACTCAAAATGGATCAAAGATCTAAACATAAAAGCTAAGGTAGAAAATTCTTTGAAGAAAATATAGGACAAAAATTTCACAACATTGAATTTGAAAAGACAACAAGGGAAAAAATAAATAATTTGGACTATATAAAAATAAATAACTGTGTATTAAAGGTCACAATTGACAGAGTGAAAAGGCAACCTACAGAACGGAAGAAAATATTTGCATCACATATCTGATAAGGGATTAATATCCTGGGCATATAGAAAACTCAACAACAAAAATCAAACAACCCAATACAAAAGCAGGCAGAGGACCTGAATAGACATTTCTCCAAAGAAGAGATACCAATGGCCGATAAGCACATGAAAAGATGCTTAACATCACTGATCACTGGGGGAATGCAAATCAAAACTACAATAGGATACCACCTCGTACCCAATAGGACTGCTCCTATAAAAGAAAAACACAGGAAAGAGGAATTTGGGGGAGGATAGGGAGAAACTGGAACATGTGTACCCTGTCGGTGGGAATGTACAATGGTACAGCCACTTTAGAAAGCAGTTTGGCTGTTTAAAAATATTTTTTAATTCAATAAATTAAAATTCTACTCCTGGGTTTATGCCCCCAAAGAACTGGAAGCAGGAGTTCAAACAGATACCAGTAGCTCATAGCAGCACTACTATTCAGAGTAGCTGAAATCAATGCATGACGGATAAACCAAATGCAGTCCATCCGTACAACAGAATATTATTCAGCCCTAAAAAGGAAGGACATTCTGACACAGGCTACAACATAGATGAACCTTGAAGACATTACACCATGTGAATAAACCAGTCACAAAAAACCCAAATACTGTGTGATTCCACCTAAAGGAGGTCCCTGGAGGAGTCAAATTCACAGAGACAGAAAGTAGAAGGTGGTTGTCAGGGGCTGGGGGAGGGGGTGGGGACTTGGTGTTTAATGGGAAGAGTTTCGGTCTTACAAGGTGGGAGGGTTGGTGGTGAGAGCCGCGCAGCAACATGGGCGTCTACGCGGCTGCTCAGCTGTGCGCTTAGAAACGGTCAAGATGGTAAAGTTTACGCCCTGTGGATTTCACCACAATGCAAAAGAAGGCACCCAACCGCTCGGGCAAACTTCGGGCCAAGTGTGCTGTCCCGGGGCAGAGAGAAGGGTGTTCCCCGAGAGGTGCGTCGTCTTCTTGGGGACCTGGGGGGATCTGTGGGAGGTCCTGGGTTTGGGATCCCCGCTCCAGGGCTGCTGCCCTCTGGGGGGCTTGCGGAGACCCTGGGCCGGGGAGGTCCCAACGGAGGCACTGCCTTCTGGCAGCAGGGGTTGGTGGCACTGGGCTGCTCCAGAAAGCCCGCCCGCACACAGCAGAAGCAAACGCTGCCGCCCTGGTCACCTGACCCGCGGCTGTGGGCGCTGAGCCGGCCCGGGGGCGAAGCACTCCCGAGTCACTCTCCCGTCGATCACGTGCTGTGGACGGATGCAGACGTCATGCTGTTTTGGAAATACTGGAGCAATAAATGATCCAAGTGAATTTTACCTGTCTCTTTTGACTGTTTAAAAAGGTGGTTACCGGACCATTGAACATCCCACGTGGGGCCTGCATCACGTTCCTTTTGGACAGAGCTGCGGGGACCTTTTCCTTCCAAGACCTGCAAAGGTGAGGGGCGGGCAGCCCGGGGCAGGGGGGAGATGGGGCATGGATCCTGGGGTGGTGGGAAGCACAGGGTAGGCACTCTGGGGGACCGGGGGGGCCGGGGCTGCCTCAGGAGAGCAGGGAGGGGCAGGTTGTTTTGAGGACCCCTCCTCATGAGGCACCTGCAGGCCCAGGCCAGGCCCGGGGACACACCGAGGGAGGATGGACCCTCACGTCCACCCCACACGATCCTTCAGGCCTTCAGGATTCCCTACGAGAATCTGTGCAGAGGGACTGCACCTCCGGCCTCTCCAGCTGGCACCCGACTGCCCGGCACGCATGGGGACCCCAACCCTGCGGCCCTGGCTTTGTGAGCAAACTGTCCGACTCAGCCGGTGCCAGGATGCTTGCTGAATCGGTGGATGTATGGATGGATGAGTGAGGGAGTCAAGAGAAGCCCCGACCCCAGGGGGAGCCGGCACTCTGAGCCTCGGCCCAGACGCGCTCCGTTCCCAGGGTCTCTAAACCTTCTGTTTGTGGTACCCAGCTCGCTGCTTTGCTGGCCCCTGGTGGCCGCCCGCCGCCCGCCCCTCGTAGGGCCCAGCGGTTACGTACGTAAGACCCGGACACCGTGGCGCAGGGCCTGGACCCGGCCGGGCTCGATGGACATGCTGAACGAGCTATGCTGGTCTCCGACTGTGCGCACCTGGCCCTGCTCGGCCGCCTGGCGGACCATCACGGTCAGCTTGTTGGCAATGATGGTGTTCAGGACGGAGATGGCCACCATGGGGAACACGAAAGACATGAAGGTGTTGATCTGCGAGAGGTGGAGAGGGGCAGCCTGTGAGGCTGGGGCAGGGGACGCGCCCTGGCACCCACCCCGCCCACCGGCCCAGGTGTAGGGGTTGGAGCGTGGGCGGCGCTTGGTCTGTCCGTTCCCAGACTGACTCTCCGCCTGCTCCCACAGCCCTGGCTTCCTGGGGGAGGTTTGCAGACTCTCTGTCAGCTTGGGGAGCCCTCAGCCTGTACACAGTGTGGAGTAAAACCCTGGGGCACCCCAGCTGCGGTGAGGGGCCGGGGCTCTGCGTTCCCGGGTCTGGACAAGGAAGCGGTCCCTCCTGACTTCTCTCCAGGATGGCTCACCCAGCGTCCCTCGTCCTGCACACGTACAGCTCACGTTAGGACACGAAGGGAAGACCCGCCCCCCGCCCCACTTCCTCTCAGCCCGTTGAAAAGCGCTTCTCGTTGGCAACTCCACCTTCCACGTTTCTCTGCCTCTGGGGAAACTGAGTCTCCGGGTGCCGAGGGGCTTTGCCAAAGTCACCAGCTCAGAGCGGCTGGACCTGGACTTGAGCTGGAGCCCAGCTCCTCAGTGACACCAGGCTGAGACCCACCTTCACGGGCACCTGCTCAGCCCGAGCAGCTGTGGCCTCCCTGAGCTGCCACTGGCGTTGCTGACAGGGACGCAAACCCGCCAGTGCACGTGTGTGGCCCTGAGCAGCGATGGGGAACGGGCCTCCCACCGAGCTGGTCCTGAATCCGCATCACCTCCCAGGGCCCCGGAGTAACAGCCTCTGGTGTAAAGCCGCGTTTGCCGCTGAGCACGGCCTTTGAGCACGCTGGTCCTCACGCCACGTTCCGATGCCCGAGCTTCTAAGTGTGAGCTCGCGAGCCCTTGTGAGGGGGGCGGTGCCTCTTCGCCATGCCCCCTACCCAACCGCCGCCGCCCTTAACGCTCACGTGAAGTTCAGAGTCACAGAGCAAACGGCTGCACCTGGAGAGACACCTGCACTGGCCCCACTGGGTTCCGGGGTCTGCACGGGGTGCCGGGCTCCAGGCTGCCCCCTCCACCTCCTAACTCGGGTGGGTCCCGAGGTATGCAGGGGGTGCCGGGCTCCAGGCTGCCCCCTCCACCTCCTAGCTCAGGTGGGTCCCGGGGTCTGCACGGGGTGCCGGGCTCCAGGCTGCCCCCTCCACCTCCTAACTCGGGTTTGTGCACAGCCCTGAGAGCAGAGCTGAGGGTCCCGCGTGGAGGTCTCCTCGATGGTAGACGAGGACTGTCTCAGCAGGGTAAGGACCGTCCAGCTCTGCCCTCCTAATGCGGCAGCGGCCAGCAGGAGGCCAAGAGGCGCTGGAGGCTCTAGAACGCCGACGGGTTCGCCTCCTGGGCCACCTGGATGTCAGACCTCTGTCCCGAGGGCAGCTCACACGGCCCTCTCTTCGGGGCATTGGCCGACGCCTCCGCAAGTCCTGCCCGCCCCACGGTGCTCCGGGTCCCGCTTGGGAGGACTGTAGGCATCCAGGAGATGGTGGCTGAGGTCACCTCTGGCTCCTTTTGAAAAAGACTCCCCTAAACTAGAGGACAAACACGTCAGACAGGGGCCGCATGGGCCCTCGGCAGGCGTCCTTTCCACACTAGCCAGCCCTTGCGCCCGTCACTAGTCACCCGCTGGGCGCTTGGGAGTGGCCTCCCCCGGGCACCCTCCGCTCCTGCGTCCACTGAGCTCAAGTGGGGTCTGGAGGTCCTCCCGCAGGACGATGACGGGCTGGTGCGGCCGAGGGGCAGCTCTGGGCCGGGGGCTGGGCTGGGGTGCAGGGGGATGCCGGGCCTGGGCCCAGGAGACAAACCAATTCCCGTGAGTCACCACAGCCGGGCATAATTTAAACAAAACAAATGTATTCAACACAGATTTTAAATGTCAAAACATTTGAAATACCATACTTTGATGAGCACAGACAGCAAAACAGCCACCTCTGGGGGCCGCGAGCGGGGGACCAGGGCCCAGGCCCCCAGCGGATCCCCCAGTTGGGAGAAGTCCAGGCCCTGATCCTGAGGTTCTGGAGTGGGGAGAGGGGCCCCGGCACTGCAGGCGCCCCCCAACAGAGGCCTGGGGACGAGGCTCGGGCCGGCGTGGGCTTCCGGAGGGGCGTGTCTTCTCTCGGCCTCCCCCGCCCCTCCAGCCTGGAGACTGAGACTGAACCTGGATTGTGGGGTACCAGGGCAACGCCTGGCTCTCGGGGTCGCCTTCTCTTGCCGAGGCCCACAGCATGGATGGGAGCTCAGCCTGTACCCCTTTCCTGCACTCCACCCCAACTTCTGGGAACAGGGGAGCAGCCCACTCCCGGCAACAAGCAAAGAGAAGGGAGTCTGCTAAGCCCTGTGCAAGATGTCCAGGAACCACTGCAAGTGTAGCCACAGGAAGGACAGAGGGGAAGGAGGGGCAACCGGGGCCCTTCCAGACAGAGACATGCGGACGTGGAGGGATGCGCCTCGTCTATGCATTTGTCCCAATAAAATGTGAGAGCACCTGGGGATAGACAGCCTGCCTCTCAAATTCAAATGGAAAAAAAGATAATCTAAGAGTAGCCAGGAAAGTTCTGGAAAGGAAGGTGACAGGTCAGTAGGGGACGGGAGGCCTCACCCACTGTGGGAGGGCACTAAAAAGAGATTGCAGGAGAAGAGTTTGGCGCGAATAACTCAGGGGAGCAGGAGAGAGGCCAGGAGCGGTTCCCCATGAGGCCAACGTGGCCTGTGGCAAAGGCAGCGCCGGAACCAGTGGGAGGAGGTGGGTGACGGGCTGCAGAGCTGGGGGCTGGATGCTCAGGGCCTGCTGCTTCCACTGTCCCTTCCCAGGACCTCCGTCCGCTTCTCTGGAAACGCCCACCCTGCTCCATTCCTGGCCAGTGGGCACATTCCAAGAGGCCCGGGTGAGCCCTCATTGGACACACACAGGCCGCACGTTCACCTCTCCACCAATCACGTTTGTCCTATGAGAACCAGCCCCAGGCCTGCTGTTCAGAAGAGAGAGCCCATCTTTGTGGGGGGCCTGCTGAGCCGGAAACTGCTTTTGTGCCCATTGGTTCTGTTCTCCCACCTTGTGTGGGGGACCTGCCTAAGAACGGGCCCTCACAGGTGAAAGGAGAGCATTTGTAATTTTGTGAGGGACAGAGAGTGAAATGGTTAAGCAGTAAAAAGAAAGTGGAACAGGACACAGGTCTGTCTGGGAGGAAGGGCTGCCCCCGACCTGCCTGCAAACAGGTGCGGGGCACCAATGGAATGCGCGTAGCCTGGCCCGCAGTCACGGGGTCCTCATGCCTCTGCCTCCTCCTTCGAGGCTGTCGTCCTGTCCACCCTTCCTCTGAGGGGCAACAGCTCGTCTCGTACCGGCCTGTTTCTGATCCCACTGTGTTTAGGTAAAGAGACAGCCCCTGGACTCCGGGGCTTCATGGCTCAACGCCAGCCTGCGGTGAGTGGGAAGGTGCAAAATACCGCTCAGGGACTTCCCTGGTGGCGCAGTGGTTAATAATCCACCTGCCAATTCAGAGGACACAGGTTCGAGCCCTGGTCCGGGAAGATCCCACATGCCACGGAGCAGCTAAGCCCATGTGCCACAAGTATTGAGCCTGCGCTCTAGAGCCCACGAGCCACAACTACTGAGCCCACGTGCCACAACTACTGAAGCCCATGAGCCACAACTACTGAGCCCACGTGCCACAACTACTGAAGCCCATGAGCCACAACTACTGAGCCCACGTGCCACAACTACTGAAGCCCATGAGCCACAACTACTGAAGCCCACGTGCCACAACTACTGAAGCCTGCGTGCCTAGAGCCCGTGCTCCGCAACCAGAGAAGCCACCGCACTGAGAAGCCCGCACACTGCAACAAAGAGTAGACCCCCCCACTCGCCACAACTAGAGAAAAGCCTGCGTGCAGCAACAGAGACCCACCACAGCCAAAAAAAAAAAATATCTCTCAGGGTGTTTGCAAAACTCAGCAGCTTGTACAACAGCGTCTGAGGGGAGAGGCAGAGAGAAGGGGCTTCCTGTCAAACCCTCCAATGTAGATGGCCTCGCTGGCCTGGCAGGGGCCACCCCCAGCAGACGACCAGTCCAGCCAGGCCCAGGCTTCAGGGACCGCCTCCTCCTAACCTCCTCACCCAGCAAACGCTGAAAGTCCCCTCCCTCTCGGCCACCACCAAGGGCAGGACAATGATGCAAGTCACTCCAGAGTCCCTGTTTGTCACTGTCACTCAGCACAGCCCTGCTCGAAAAGCAAAAACCCAGAACAAGTTCCATGCCCACCCACTCGGGCTGGTTGATAAGTTATGACGCGTCCACACCACAGGGTGCTGTAGACACTGAGCATGACCGACAGGGAGGGCCAAGGTCACGGTTTAGTGAGAAGAGCAAACACAGAGCAGTTGGTGCCTCCGTAAAGTAAGGAGCCGCCTCGACGCCCAGGATTGCTCCCTGGAGAGAAGCCTGACAGAGGCTGACCCAGGCTGACTCAGGGAAGGGCAGGGAGCTGGGGGGCTCTGGGCACGCCCTCTTGACCTCAAAGCACCTGAGTGGAATGAATGTCTGTCCTGTGACAGGTGCCCGGGCCCCTGCTCCCACAGTGACACGAGAACAACACACCCCACCTTGCCGCCCTGGGATGGGCGTGTTGGAGGGGGAGGGCACCAGATCTCAGGGCATCCACCCTTGCTTCACAGGCGGGACACCAGGGCTGGGAGGGCAGAAACTGTCCTTCAAGGTGACACAGCCCAGAATCTCCCGGGCTGACATTGTCCGAGTAACTCTGCCCTCCAACATCCCTCATCTCACGAGCACCCAGACCCTCCGGACGCTGCTGGGATCCCACCCAGGAGGGCACACGCGGTCCACGGCAGACAAGCATCTGGGAAAGAAGACAGACGAGCGTCGAGGGCCCGCTGCTCTGTGGGTCAGAGCCCTGACCGCAGGCCTGAGTGTCTGAGGAGAAGCCCAGCGTGTGCCTTTAGGGGAGGGACCCCGAGCCTCCCCAAGAGCTGCCTGCATTGCTGAGGCCCCAAGTGAGTCATCTTAGGGCCTGAAAAGCCACCTCGGGTTGGGGAGGGGCTCCACGGACTGCGTGCAGCTCCGGCTTAGCTAGGCCACTCGGGCCACTAGTCCCGGCCCCTCACAGTGCGGTCCCACCCGCCGTTAGGTGGCTGCAGTGCCAGATTTTGGCTCAGTATAAAGGACTTCCGCTTTCTGGTTGATACACACTCTTTAGCTAACACTTTTTTTTTTTAAAACAAATTTATTTTTGGCTGCATTGGGTCTTTGTTGCTGTGCGTGGGCTTTCTCTAGTTGTGGTGCGCAGGCTTCTCATTGCAGTGGCTTCTCTTGTTGTGGAGCATGGGCTCTAGGTGCGCGGGCTTCAGTAGTTGTGGCACTTGGGCTTAGTTGTGGCATGTGGGCTCAGTAGTTGTGGCTCACGGGCTCCAGAGCGCAGGCTCAGTAGTTGTGGCGCATGGGCTTAGCTGCTCCGCGGCATGTGGGATCTTCCCGGTCCAGGGCTCGAACCCATGTCCCCTGCATTGGCAGGCGGACTCAACCACTGCGCCACCAGGGAAGGCCCCCTTTAGCTAACTCTTAACAGAGTGCTTTCCATGAGCCAGACCCATGTTCAGTGACTTTCATGTGTCACCCTGTGGAATAGGCACATAGAAGCTGTTGGTGCTCTCACTTTATAGAAGAAAAAGCCCAGACGCAGTCTGACCCACAGCCCAGTGCTCGCTTCCGTGTCCTGGGGCCTGTGACACGCAGAGAGCAGAGAGCAGACGAACGGAGAACCCCCTGGTCGTGGGAAAGTGTCGGGGGACCTCACTTCGGTGGATGCATGCCCCACCCCCAGCTTCCCAGAGAGGACACTTTGGGTAACTGCAAAAATTTGACAACAACTTCTAGTCCAAAGGCCACAACTCCATGGTGATCTCTCAGGACTGAACATCTGTCCATTACTCTCTCCTTTCTTTTTTTTTTTTTTGTGGTATGCGGGCCTCTCACTGTTGTGGCCTCTCCCGTTGCAGAGCACAGGTTCCGGACGCGCAGGCTCAGCGGCCATGGCTCACGGGCCCAGCCGCTCTGCGGCATGTGGGATCTTCCCAGACCAGGGCACGAACCCGTGTCCCCTGCATCAGCAGGCGGAGTCCCAACCACTGCGCCACCAGGGAAGCCCTCTCCTTTCTTTGATCTCCCTTCCGCTCCACGCTGGTCCCCGTGCTCCTCTTCAGGTTTGGAGTTTCTGGGAGACGACTGACCAGAGTCACCAGCGACTTAGAGTGGAGACAATGCCCGTGCCCCAGGGAGACTTAGGGTTCAGGACCATGGACAGAGCCCATCGCTGCGGAGGGGCTGCCCCGGTGGAGAGGCGTGCCGGGCTGGGAGCAGCTGTGGTTGGCAAGACTGGGTGGGGAGGGACTGGGGAGTGGGACCCCCGAGCCAGCTGGGGGCAGCGATCATCAGGAACACTCCACCCTGTCCCCAGACCCCTCCTGTCCACTGATGAAGGGCAGGTGAGCAGCCTGTGACCTCTGCAAGAGGCCCCCACCGAGTCCCCGCTGCCCGCGCAGCCAGCAGCCCTGCACGTGGGAGTCTTTGCCCTCCTGGAGTGCCGCAGCCACAGAGGACCCCCCCCCCGCCCCGCCCTGCAGCCACATCCTGCCTGGTCCCGGCTGTGCTGCAGCGCTGGCACCAGCCGGGCTGCCAGGAGACCCTCAATCGGATTAGGGAAATGGCCCTCCCACTGCGTCTGTCCCTCCACCTGTACCAGGGTCACCGTCCTCGAGGAGAGACAGGATGGGACCCTGCCCTCAGCAGCACACAGGGCAGGTGCTGGGGGCCTGGCCTTGGCTGTGAGTTGGTGGGGGGTCGTTAATCACCCTGGGTGTGGAAGCCGGGGTGGTGAGTCGCGTTCCGGTCGTGCCATCCCATCTCAAAACTGCATTGAGACCATCTGTAGACTGAAGTCCTGTTTGCCGTGTTTTCAGATACCTGTTGGCTAAAAAGCCCATGAGAACCTTCAAATCAGTGGGACATCTGCTAATTAGCAACCGACGGGGCTGTAAAAATCCTTGACAAGGACAGGCGCAGGGCAGGGGGTGCAAGTCTGACCCCGGGCCCGGCCCCCGCCTCTGTGTCTCACGGAATGTGGTCAGGGAGGCACCTTAGCGGTCACCTGTCACCTACCGTGAAACCACAGCCCCCCGCAGGTGCAGCCCAGCTCTCACCCCCACCGGCACCTCACACCACGACGATGACCATGTACTCGCTCGTGACAAATTCTGTCTTGCAGAGTGGCTCCCGGTCCAAACGTGAGCCCCCAGGGTCGGTTGCCAAGCCTTCTGTGTGTGCCTTTCTGCCGTGTAGTGCCACCTTGATTCAGGAGTAAAAGCGGGGCCGGTTCCGCACAGAGTGTTCTGCGTGCACCCTTGAAGGAAGTCAAGCATCGAAGAACGTTCTCCGCTCCACGCCAGGAAGACCTGGGGCCCTGGTCTTAATCAAGAGCCCCTGGGGGCTGGCGGACGTTGGGAGTGGATTTCCGGGGAACCGTGCGAATCCCCCAGCTGTGCCTGGGAGTGGGTCCTGCAGGACCGGGTCCAAGCTGGTGTCATGTGCATTTCAGAAAGCGCTTAGGAAGGAGTGGAACTCCAGGCCCGGGGCCTGTCCTCCACCTCTAGGGGAGGGCGGGGAAGCGGCCCTACTGCGCGTTCGCTGGCCCCTGAATCTCCAATTCTGTGATTCAGCTGTGGGACTGAATCTCCAATCCCACGATTTTCAGTGTTTTCTTGCCATGTGATTGTGTGGGCAGCTCATCAAATATCCTGTTCCTTCCCGATTTTGAAGTACCGTCCACTGGCAGAGTGCTAACTGCGTTCCCCGTGGACATCTGGCCCTGTACCCAGTGTCTCAGCTCCTTTCAATAGAATTAGCGCTCCGTCCCTGCTTGCGGGGAATCTGATTACGGTAGACCTGGAGCCGAGCGGCCGGTGTGAGGGAGGGGGGCTGGGAGCGGCCACCCATGTCCCCCCAGGCCCCACTGGACCAGCGTTTGGATCTAGTTTTTCTCTCAAGCTGACCAGCCCCTGGGCGTGGAGGGGAACTTGTGCTCTGGGCGTAGCCCCGGGAAGTGACACTTTTGCTCCTTCAGCCAGGCCTCCTGGGGCTTCCACCCCAAATGGCTGTGATTAGGAGTGGGGCGCCTTAGAAATGATGGTGGGGTCCTGAGCCCCACCCCCACTTGGTCCCCACCAGTGCCGGCGGGCCCGGCTGTGCTCTTCTCCAGGACAAAAGTCAATCAGTAAAGGAAGAGGAACGCCAGTGGGTGCCGGCCAGCTGCCCAGCGCCACTCCAAAGTTCCTTCCCCCGACGACCATATCTGTTAAAGGCCGTTCTTCCTCCGTCCCCGAGAGACCACAGGCCTCCACGAGGCTGCGTGACCACATGGTGTTCCACTACGCTGTCCTCCTGCACGGCTGCACAGGGCCCCTCTGCAACAGCGAACAGCCCTGGCCTTTGCACCGTGTGAACGGCCTGGGGCACACGAGACTCACTGCTCTCCACACGCGTGTGAGAGGTGGGCCTGTGGGGTGACTTCTGTTTCTAGAACTGGAGTGAAGAGCAGAGCAGCCCAGGCTGGGGTCTTGCCGTGCCCCCTGGGCACGTCCCCTTCTCACGCTGGGACTGTGTCCTGCCTGTGAAGGTGGGGGTGGCTGGTCCAGCTTGAAGGCCAGGAGACTGAGGACAGCCCAGGCTGGCCCCAGCCCAGTTCCTGCCCTGCCCGCACCCCTGCAGAAGGACTCCTGCCTGACGCAGGCCCTGGGTGCCTGGAGCACTGTTGACGTCTGAGCTCGAGGGCTGGGGGGGAGGGGCGGAGGGGGCGCTGATTGGCACCCAGGGAAGCCTCCCTCTCTTGAGAGCCAGGCCAGTGGCTTGCAGGGACGCCAAGAGGCCTTCCTGATGCTCCACTCAAGGCTCATCAGCCCTTCTTTTCCTCGGATGCAATTTCAGGAAACGAGGCTGTGCTGCTCAGGCCTCCTGTGAGTCAGGCAATTACCTGGAGACAGGCCCAGGGCAGTTGGCTTCCTCCAGCCCAGGAGCCGCGGACCTGAACAGGGACAGGCTCTGCGTCTCTTCTGGAATGTTCCAGCACCCTCCCTTCTGTTTACCCGCAGCATCCCCACCCCTCCCCTCCCCACGGCAGGCCCACCAGCCTGTGCTTCATGCTCCGTCCTCCATCCTCTGAGTGCACCGTGCGCCCAAGCCCACCTTGTCTAAACGTCACAAGCACTTATTGAGCACCTGCTGTATGCGAGGCACCCTGCACACAGACTGAGGTGAGCGTGGAGGACAGGTGGACAGATGTGGCATGGAGCCTGGGGGGAAAAGGGCCATTTTCCGGAGGAGGGACCTCCATACGGAGACCTGAGGGATGAGGGGCACCCATGGGCCTGAGAAGGAGGGGAGCACATGAGATCTCGGGAGCCCAGGGGGCCGGGCGGCGTCAGATCCCAGACAGTGGGCCATTTCCTCCTGGTCATGGAAGAGGGAGAGGGGTGAAGGGGGGCGGGTGAAGGGGGCAGGGGTGAAGCAGGGGACTGCGGGCGCAGCTGCGTTTGCATTTCGGGAGAGTTCTGCGGGCAGGGTGGGTAGGGCCTGGGGACAGAGGGCCCAGGGAGGGGCCCAGGCCCAGGAGGGAGGTGATGCGTCTGTGTTAGGGCGGTGCCTGTGGGGATGGACACATGGAAGTTTGGGAGGCACTGGGGGGCTGAGGCAGGCCCCGGGGTGGGTGAACATGGGGGCAGCGAGGGTGATGCTGAGAGGAGGTCCCCCTACACCCTCAGCCTCTCAGGGCCCCTGGAGCCGTGCGCTTGGCGGTGCAGGAGGCTCCAGGGCAGAGCACGTCTCCTTCTGAGCAGGTGTCTTTGCTGCTGCTGACCTCCCAGGTCAGAGGTTCCTTCTTACATTTTTCCTCCAACAATTTGAGTCTCTTTCCCATGGAAGTGCCCTGAGCAGAGATGCTTTCCCGAGTCTTCCACCAAGTCCATCTTCCAGGAGGCGCCCTGAGCTGCTGGGGCCCCTCCTCCCCCAGAATGACTCACTGAGTTCGTGAACTGGGGTTCTTCCCCCTAGGTAGAATCACAGGGTAAACTGCGGCGTGCGGGCATCTTGGAGCCCCACTCCCAGCCCAGCCTGGGTACCTGCGACCTGCAGACACGGGGGGAGACGTGGGGGAGGGGCAGGAGCTCGGGGTATCGTTTTGCCCTTGAGGTGGGTGCACGAGCCCCCACAGGCCCGGGTCCCCCGTCCTCTGCTCCTGGCGTTGCCGGCCCATGCCTCCCGCCATCGACCTGGGCGCTAACTGCAGCCTCTGGAACTGTTCCAGGTGCACTTACTGGGGCTCGTTCAGGGCAACCTTGTGCCCCTCCCCCCTTCAATTAACACTGGCCCTTCCCCGGCCAGGGAGGCCACTCGAGGCACTCCCGGGCCTTGGCCTCCCTCCCTGTATGGGCCTGGTCCCTGTACTGGGCTGGGCCCGGGCTGAGCTGGTAGGCAAGCCCGCCACTTGAGGGCACTGATGCGGTCGGTTGCGTAAGGGTCAGCGCTGTGAGGTCTCTGCCTCTTCTGGTCAGTCTGTCGTCGTCCCCATGGACTAACCGCAAATTCTCACCAACGCAGAGCTACAGGGCAAAACCCAAGCGACGCCGGGCCTGAGCAGTCCTATGATTGGAGACACAACTTCAAGGTCACCCCTTGGGCGGGGAGACAGCCGGTCACTGTGGCTGCTTTCCCCTGAGGCCCAGGCACGGCTCTAGCCCCGTATGTCCAGGTGTCTCTGGACTGGCCGCCACAGGCCCCCACACCACCAAGTGGCATGCTTGCCCAGGGCCAGTACTGTGCCTGCCCGCAGCCTCACAATCACCAGGACCCCCCAGGGGCCGTGCGGTGGCACCTAGACTCCCCTAGTCATCCCAGATGGTGAGGCAGCTCCTCGCAAGCTCTCCTGGACCAGACTGCGCCATGAACTTGCCACCCTGTGGCCCGTGGCAGATGGCCCTTAGGACGGCCGAGAGTGGCTCCCACCTTGGACGCCCACCTCTTGCAATGTGACTTGGCCACTCCTCACACAGAGACGTAGGGTCTGTGGCCCACCCCTCGACTGGGCTGGCTCTGACCAGCGAAATGCAGCGGCCGTGTTGGCCTGTGCCTTCCCAGCCAGGCCTCACACTCTCTTGCTGGCTCTCTCAGAATGTGGCGGCCACCATGTGAAGAAACCCTGATTTGCCTCTCACCCTGGGACAGAGCCCAGGTGAGAGCCAGCACCAGCCTCCAGACAGATGAGTGAGGCTGTCTCAGACCCATCCAGGCCCCGTGCAGCCACAAGATGACCGAAGCCACATGAGTGACCCCAGCTGAGACCGGCTGAGCCAGCTCAACTTGCCATCCAACGGATCACAAGCAAATAAATAGCTAGTGTTTTAAGCCAATAAGTTTGGGGCTCTTTTGTTACGCAGCAGAGGTTAGCTGAGACACTGCCTTACAAAGTGCTGTGTTTTTAATTTATCTGCCCCACCACTGCATTTTCTCCTTGGAGGGAAACCTTGCTTAAATAAAATAACATCCCCCCCAGCCCCTGCCCCAAGCACTGACAACAAGTCGTGTGAAGGCAGGGGGATGCGGTGGGAGCAGTGGGCAGGGTCATTTGTGTGGCTGACTGGGCTGTCTGACCCCAGAATTTGGGTACTTTTTTTTCTTATCTCTTTATAGACTCTGGTTCTAGGGACAGGTTGCCAGCAGACAGCTGGCCAGGTGGGGACTGGTTTTATAAAGGTTACTGGGCACCACCTGTGATGTCCCACCCCTCTCGCCACACTGCAGAGTAGGGTAAGAAGCATGGTGGGGGTGGGGGCAGCGTCTTTTACTTTTATTTCCCATGAAGAGAGGCTCATCAGAGAATCTGACCTGTGGGTCTGACTTCCTGAAAACCCAGCAGCGTGTAATTAAAGCTTGAAAGAGAAGAGCCGGCTGCTGAATCAAACTCAAGTGAGTGTGAAATCAAACATGAGAGGGCCCTGGGCAGCTGAGCCCAGCTTGAGACGAGCGACCGGCATCCTTTAAGGGGTCTGTGCTTTGACGGTGTCTGAGTGGTCTTCCCTCAAGCCCCCAAACCTTGGTCCCACTTACTGTGCATGTGTGTTTGTGTCTATGCGTGCACGTGTGTGTGAGCTGCGTGTGTGCACACTTGTCTCCTGTGTCTGGCCCTGTCTTGCTCTTGGTGTAACCGAGCAGGGCCTCCGGGTCCTTCCAGGGACAGACTCCTCCCCCGCGTCCTCTGCTGTAGTTCCTCTCTGAAGTTCTCAGATAGCAGTATCTGATGGTGCTTCCTGAACTGTTTCACAGAACGGAAGAGGTTAAGTACTTGATGACCATGACCATGTAGCCCCCAGGCCCCCTGGAGTCTGAGCATTGATAATGTGAGCCCACCCTGTTACCTCGCTGTCAGCCAATCAGAGAATTAATTGTGACGAGCTGATCACACACCTTGCGACTCCCCCCACTGCCCCCCGCCACCCAACTGGGCCTTTAAAAATGCTCCCCTGGGGCTTCCCTGGTGGCGCAGTGGTTGGGACTCCACCTGCCGATGCGGGGATGCGGGTTTGTGCCCCAGTCTGGGAAGATCCCACATGCCGCGGAGCGGCTGGGCCCGTGAGCCATGGCCGCTGAGCCTGGGTGTCCGGAGACTGTGCTCCGCGGCGGAAGGGGCCACGGCAGTGGGAGGCCCACGTACCGCAAAACAAAAAAGTGCTCCCCTGAAACCCATCGGGGAGTTTGGGCTTCTTCAGCGCTAGCTGCCCGGGACTCCATGTTTGGGGCCCACAATAAACGCTGCATTGTCCTTCATCACAACCAACTGTCAGCAGGTTGGCTTTACTGCGCGTGGGCGCGTGGACCTGAGTATGGTTGGGTGACACTGGCTCACGCAGAGCCCGGGTGGTTGCTTCAGCGAGGGAAACGCCTCATGACAGCTCGAGGCCTTGGCTCCCTCCACGTCACCACTGAGAAGGCCATCAGGTTCTATGCTGTCCAGCTGCTGCAGCCCTGATTCCGAGCAGACCCTGCGGCCCCCAGTCCATGCCACTACCAAGGGGACGTGTTTCTGAACAAACTTCCCCTCGGCCAACACCCAGGCTTACTATAACCACGGCACACTGGTTTCTGTTGAGGGATGAAAATTAGCAGATTTAGACGATAATTACCTGGCTCTGAAAATTAGCCTCTAACGAAAAGGGTGCTTGAACCCAGAATCCAAATTTGACGTTCAGACTACGTGCCTTTGAAGAACGCTCTCAGCCAGAAACAGGGGCCGGCCAGAGCCCCGGCTCCCGGCCACTGCTTTGCCATCTGCCACCCGCCCCCGAGTGGGGTCTGCAGGCCCAGCCTCACAGCCTCACAGCCTATGTCCCTGGCGCCCCCTCACCTGTGCATTTATTTTGTGTGTTACGTTTCTCACCCTCGCTCCAACCTCACATTACACAGAGGGGGCGACACCGCCGTGGACAGAAAGTGTGTCCTACAAACTTCACCTGTCGAATCCTACCCCCTCAGGTGATGTGTAGGAGGTGGGGCCTCCCGGAGGTGATGAGGTTGTGAGGGTGGAGCCCCAGAATGGGGTCAGAGGCCCAGGGAGGCCCCTGCTCACCCCGCAACGTGAGGAGAGGGAGAGGACACAGTCAGTACCAGCGCCTGGACCCTGGTTGTCCAGCCCCAGGGCTGTGAGAAACACACGTGTTGTTAGAAGCCCCCAGCCTGGTCCGTGGGAGCAGCCTGAGTGGATGGAGACGGCTCCCGGGGTTACCTGCCCCCAGGGAGCGATGGGAGGGTGGCACCTGGGGCGTGGCCACCAACCTGTCCTTAGCCGCGTGGAGGAGGCTGGGGGCCGCCCACCCCGTAGGGGCTGCTCCCTGCAGAAAGCGTCTTGTCAGGGACCACCTCCTCTGCGTCCTCTCCCACCCACGCGAGGAACTCAGTCTCCCTTCTAACGCTGTGTTTGTCCCAAAGGCACAGTCGGTTCATTTGTTAGACTGGGCGTGTGTCAAGACACTGACGTTAGGTTTTTGATGCAGAAGTGCGATCCAGCTGAACCCGGCGCCTGTGCGCGGAGCAGACAGGCTTTCAGCCTCTCCTGTGGCCCCACCTCCCACCTGCAATTACGGCAATTTGCATGACTGTGAGTGGGGCTGGCCTGGGCCCAGGGCTGTTCGGAGCGCCAGGCTGTCCTCACGCCCCCAGCAGGCCAGGTGAGCAGTGGCAGAGCCGGGGACGGTGGAGAGGCCGAGGGAGAGCGGTTCCCCTGGGCACTTGTGATGATGCGTGTGTGTCTCTTAGTTGCTGCCACCCCGCCCCGTGGCTGCCTGGGGACAGAGCCTGGTGCCCTCCAGTCACCCACACACTGACCGTGTGAACGAACACATGAACGACTGCCTGCCCAGGCTGCCCTAACACAGTACCCTCAACTGAGCAGCTCATAAACGGCAGAATCTATTTCTCACAGCTCTGGAGGCTGGAGGGCTGAGACCAGGTGCCGGAGTGGACGGTCTCAGGTGAGGCTGCCTTCTGTGTCCTCATGTAGCAGAAAGAGGGCGAGGGGCTCTCTGGCCTCTTCTTATAAGGGCGCTAATTCATCATGGGGGCTGCACCCTCATGACCTCATCACCCCACAAGTGCCCCATCCCTTAATACCGTGACTTTGGGGGTAGTGTTTCAAAACATGAATTTGCGGGGACACAAACATTCAGTCCAGAACAGCTGGCAAAGGAAGGGATGAGCTGTCTCCACATGGGGGGCCCCTAACCTGGGGGAGGCTCTGGCAAACGGCCCCAAGCACACACGGGAGCTTTGTGTGCACGGACAGGCAGCTTCCTTTCCTGGGAGGCAGTGTCTGCGGCTGTACAGCCCGATAGAACAGTGCGGTTTGTGCCAGCCGTCAATGATTTACAGTTTTCTAGGGGCTACATTAAAAAAAGTAGAAACGGGTGAAAATAATTTCATTAATAGATTTTATTTAACTCAATACATTCAAAATATTATTTCAACGTGCAATCAGTATAAAAAGCGTTAGTGAGATCCTATAAATTTTCCTTCATCCAAGCTCTCTGGAATCACGGGTGTGTATTTTACACCGGAAGCTCCCCGGGATTCAGACTGGACGCCGCACCGCACACAGGGCAGCTTGGAGTTCTCATGAGAAGCCACGCAGAACCGTTTCCAGGTGGCATCCACCCCACAGCCCATGGCGCCTGCACTCCCCTGGTCCCATCTCTGGTCAGTGGGGGAGACAGAGGTGCAGCCTCCGGACCCCCTGGTCATCCCCAAAACAGGATGCGTCAGCGTCTGCACAAGGTCAAGGATGAGTCATTCATTTACAAGGAGCCGTGAGCAAAGTCGTGCTAAAGAGTGAAGCCTCCCTATAGGAGCAGTGGGCAAGCAGCCCCCCTGGAAGACACTACAGGAGCAGCACGGACCCCAGCGCAGGCTGCGTTTGGGGCCATAGCTTCCAGAACCAATAATGGCCTTCTCTGTACCCCACGAAGGATCCAGATGCACCAATGGGCAGGGGCCACAGGGCGCGCTCCCGGGAAGGCATCCTCTTCTTTTGTCCTGTCACCCACCAAACCTCAGAAATGAACCAGAGTTTTGTCAAGGAACTAAGCCCTGAGGACAGGACGCTGGGCGGGGCGGCGAGTCCCAGGATGAGAGGCAGAGCAAGCGGCTTCCCCACCTGAGTGTCAGTCTCCTCATCTATAAACGGGGACAGTCGGGAGAGCCCCGAGCCCCAAGGGTGGCCACGGGGATCAGAGTTGGCTCTCAAACCATCATTAGTGATGCCGGGAGCAACCACGTCAGGGCTGTCACAGGGCTTGATGGGGACCAAACATTAATCACACCTTCGTCATGGACCCCTCACGTGAGGTCTGCTCACCCAGCTCAGAACCTTCCTTATCACCTGAGACCCAAGTCAACAGCGGCCACCAGAGGGTGGGGGCCCCTCCCTCTCAAAGGCCGGACCACTGCGCCGTGCCCTCCGCGAGCTGACCCAGCGCATCACTGGGTGAGAGGCCCCAAGCCACTCAATTGCAGCCACGATTTCTAGACCTTCTCCCAGTCCGGAACATTGGAATGGACACAGACTGACTCCACATGGAGCCCTGAGTGTCCCTGACCGAGGGACACCACCGTCCCTGCGACAGTGCTCACAGCCCGCAGAGAGGAGTGTGGGCGAGCATGTCAGCCCGCAGCTCACGCTGGAACCCACCGCTTCTTTCTCTCCTTATTCTCGCTAATGTTTATGCCCTGGAGCTGAGACTTGGAAGTCTGGTCGCACAAAGGTGTCTCCAGGCGGCCTTGCGAGGATGCAGACAGAGACGTGGATGCAGACACAGAGGCTGCTTCCCTGTTATGACTGGTAATCAAGATTCATTTTCTCTGACAGCTCTTATCCCGAAAAGACAACCACACACTGTTGATGACATGTAAATTACTTGGGATTTGCAAGTCAATTGCTTGCATGAATATTCATGGATGCGTGATACCCATGCGTGTGGCTCTCAGGACACAGACTGCCTGGGATCCCAGGCGTGCGTCTCGCAGGGACGTGAAAAGGCTGCCAGAGGCCCCTTTCACCTAGATGTCAGCAGGGTCCGCAGGCCGTGGCTGCCCCACGGTGATCCCCACCCGCAGGAGGAGAGATGCTCACTGGGGAACGGGGAGGAGTAGGGCTGCTCTCGCCCTGTTGATCGACCTACTTCTCCTAAACCAAAGGTGGCCACGTGGGGCTCTGGTCTAGACCCAGGGCTCCCTGACCTTGGCCGGGTGGTGGGAGTGGGACGAAGCTGCAGGCCCCCCGGGACACGCACACACCTGGCTCCCCGTCCATCACCCGACACGGGGCGGGGAGCTCCGGGGTTCTGTTCCCCGTGGCCACGGGCACCCAAGGAAAGCTGCAGCAGCCAGTCTGTGAGCTGGACAGTTGGAGGGAGCCTGGGGTCCACCCCCGGGGGAGATGCCTGGCCTTCTGTGGCAGCTGCATGGCCCGGCCGGCCCGCGGCTGACCCACCTGGTGATGGGCCCTGTGCCCCCTCCTGCTTGTGGGGTAAAAACACGCATGTGCGCCCAGTGGGTCAAAGGCCCAGGAACTCAGACGTCAAAGATATTCCTCTTGAACCAAAGCAAAGTGGGTTTGGGTTGGGCCCAAGGCAGACTTCCTGTTTAAACTAACTGCTAAAGCCCGTCGTTGAAGGAAGTTTGGAAATGTCCTGCGTGAAGAGCAGAGGGCCAGTGGCCTTTATTTCCAAATCCTGACACAGGGGCTCCCCACCAGGTGCGGTTCTCAGTGACCTACAGATGAAAGCTCACTGCGTCCTCACCGCAGTCCAGATGGGGAAACTGAGACAAAGGGAGGTTCCCGTCACCCCGAGAGCAAGTGCAGGTGGAGACGTGCATCTAGGCCACCTGCCTGGCTTCCGCTTGCCGCTAGCACCAAAAAAATGAAACACATTAGGTATAAATCTAACAAAGTATGTACAGGATGTATAGATGGAAAATCACAGAACTCTAATGAAAAAATCGAAGAATATCTAAATCAATGGAGAGAGAGTCCATGTTCATGGATAGGAAGACTCAATACTGTTAAGATTTCAATTGTCTTCAACTTCATCTATAGATTGAACCCAACCCCAGTCAAAATCTCAACAAGTTATTTTGTGGACATTGATGAATTCATTCTGAACTTCACAAAAGACCCAGGACAGCTAACACAACACTGAAGGAGAAAAACAAAGTCGGAGGACTGACTACCCAGCTTCAGGACTTACTATGACGTCATCAATTCAGCACGGCACTGGGGAAAAAGCAGACAAAGAGATCAGCGGAACAGAACAGAGAGCCCAGAACTACATCCTCACAAATATAGTCAACTGACTTTCACAAAGGAGCAAATCAATTCAATGGAGAAAGGACAGTCTTTTCAACAAATGGTCCTGGAACAACTGGACAACCATATGTTAAAAAATGGGCCTTAAACCTTAAAAATTAACTCAGAATGGATCATAGACCTAAATGTAAAATGTAAAACAATAAAATTTCTAGATAGTAACACAGGAGAAAAATCTAGGTGAGCTTGAGTTTGGCAACGTGTTTTTGGATGTAAGAACAAAGGCGTGATCCATGAAAGAAAAAAACTAAGTTGTATTTATTACAATGAAAACTTCTGCTCTGCAAAGACACCGTTAAGAGAATATGACAAGCTACAGATTGGGAGGAAATATTTTCAAAACACGTATCTGATAAAGATACGTGGAGCAACTAAGCCCGTGTGCTGCAACTACTGAAGCCTGTGTGCCTAGAGCCCGTGCTCTGCAACAAGAGAAGCCCCCGCAATGAGAAGCCCGCGCACCGCAATGAAGAGTAGCCCCTGCTCGCCGCCACGAAAGAAAGCCTGCGTGCAGCAACGAAGACCCAACGCAGCCAAAAATAAAAAAATATTTATTTTTTTTAAAAAAAATATAAAAATAAATAAATAAATAATTTAAAATAGATAAATAAAATGGGCACAAAATTAGAGGATTAAGCACTTAGCAAGGGGCCACCAGCTGCGTCTGTGAACAGGTGACCCTGCCTTAGCGCATGTCCCCCTGCGCTTTGTCCCTCTGATGACCCTCCGTCTGTGACGTCCCCCTGGCTGAGGGGCTCCTTCCCTGACTCCAGGCCCTAGCCCGGAGGCAGATGGTGCAAGACCAGATGTGTCTGGGCCGGTGGCTCCAGGGGCCCCTGAGGGGGACCAGCGGCCTCTGACAGAGCTGTGGGAGAGGTCAGCCCCTCCTGCTCTTGTAGGTGGCGGCCCCCAAGTCCTCCAGCTGGATGCCAAGGAGCAAGGGGGCCCTGCTGTTCTGTCCCCCATGCCCTGAGCCTCACCCTCACCAGCTGCATCCTGCCTGCCGCTGCCCCCACTGACTGACCCCCTGTGCCCGCCTGGAGCCTGCCTGGGCCAGCCAAGCTTAGGACCCGGACCTCCTGGAAAGATACCCACTGTTGGGGGAGCAGAGGCCCCTGAGTCCCTGGGAGGAGGGCAGCACTCTGATGGAGTCACAGCACCCGGTAGAGGCCACTGGGGGTGGGGAGCAGTGGGGTCCGGGCAGGCGGTGCCCTCCCACCTGGGCGCAGCGTCGCCGGGAGCCCTTGTCTGCAGCCCAAGGGCGGGGCCTGATGTTGGGCCAGTCCGAGGGGTTTCCGCATTCGCCACCCAAGCCTCAAGCCCATCCGGGACAGTGTTCATCCACCAGCTAGACCTAAACCCTAACCTTCCTGGCCACGCCTCTGCCCTGCTCAACAAGCTCTCAGGTGGGCACCAGGGGCCACTTCCCTCCGGCACTTGGGGGAGGCCCAGTCCTCGTTTGCCTGCTCCCGACTCCTGGCTTTAGCACGGAAGTCCCACAGCCCAGGAAGCCCTCAGTCCCGAGCACACGGGGACTGGTCACCCTTCTCAGGGCCACAGGGGCTAAGCTCCTGTGGCCTCCCTTCCCCCATGCACGGCCAAACTGGGCTGAACCTGGTCCCACACAGGGGTCATGGGCTGTCCCTGCGTGGAGTCAGCTGCCCTCACCCCCGGCCGCAGCGGGCGTGACGCCCCGGGTGAGCCCTCGGGCTCTGGCACGCTTCCCTGTCGTTCAGAAGACCTCTCCTCCCCCACAAACTCCCCCGCCATCGGTCCCGCTGCCTTGCACCAGGGGCCGGAGGCCCAGGCGGGGTGGGCTCTGTCTCCACCCCACGGACAAGGAAACCGAGGCGTGAGAGTTCACCCGCCTAGCTGAGCCCAGGGCTGACATCTGAGGCCTTGGGTGCTCGCCGGGGCCCGAGGGCTGAGGCTCCTGGAATTTTCACGGCAGCCCGGGACGCAGGTGCCATGCTTGTCCTTGCATCCGTGGGACCAGGGCATGGAGGGCTGGATGCTCGAGGTCCGCGGATGGGCAAGCTGGGGTGCCTGGTCCTCTGGGGCCAACGTGCCTGCGTGGTACCCCCGAGGACATCACCACAGCCGCCCCCACCCCCGACTCACTGCTATAGGCACTCCTGCCCCACCCGCGCCGAAGCACGGCCGCCCGTCTCCTGACTCATCACCCTGAACTCCACCCTGGCCGCTGGCATGTGTCACAGACCCGCTGAACTCTGCTGCTCGTGGCTGTGCCTGGGCGGGGACCTTGGACAGAGGTGCAAGCCCCGGGTGGACAGCACGTGTCCTCCGCTGGGCCGGGGCGGTCTTCCGGTGTCCCGCAGGTCCCCTGCGCTGTGACAGGCTGCAGGTGCTGGCCCTGCTACAGGCCTGTGTGACCTGAGTCACTCCTGGCCCAGACATGCCCGATGTGAGGGTGACAGCCCAGCCCCACCTCCGGGCAGGACAACCTCTGGGCAGCTCCCGTTCCGGGGCGCCAGTGGGAGGGGCTGAGGCTGGACTTCTCCAGAGCCCCTCACCTGCCACCCCTGCTGCCCCAGACAGCTGCTCTCCCCACCCTCCCCGGGCCCTCCCGGGGGCTGCAGGCAGAGCAGAGAAGCTGACCTGGGCGAATCCATGGGCTGCAGGCTGGGAAAGGCGGCCGAGTGTGCGTCTAGGCACCGACAACTCTCAGCATCGATTACCTGCCAGCCAGGAGCCCCCAGGCACGGGTGGACGAGGGCCAGACAGTAGGACAGTATCTCTCTGACCGTTGTTGGGAGGGGCGGGGTCAGCAGGTGCCTCGGGGGCCCCTCTCCAACTGGCACCGCAGGTTCCCTCAGGATAAAATCCACCCAAGACCCTTCTCTGCTGAGAGGCGTCTCCATCCTGAGCCCAGGGCCCTGCTGAGAGGGGCTGTGGTGCAGCTGCCAGCGCCCGGCCGAGCACCTGCTGGCCCGTCCAGGTGGGCCTGGTGGACGCCCCTCTATTTTGAACGAGGAGCAGGTGTTTGTCCCCAGAGAGACTGCCTTGCAATCTGCTCGGCAGAGAAGCCCAGCCTCCCAGTCAGCCTGCCCGCCCTTCACGGATGTTCCTTTTTTGTTTTCTCTTTTTGAGCAAGACGTGCACATAGAAATAAACTTCCACTGTGCACACACTACCTTCTGCAGAGCCCTGGTCCAGCCAGAGGGAAACGGGCCCAGGGACCGGTCGGCAATTAAAACCACAAACGCCTTCAATTCACTGAAATAGAAACAGCTTTGCAGAGGGGATGTTGAGAAACGAGCCCTCTGCAGTTCTTAGAACCAAACATAAAAACTCGCAGGAGCAAAGCTTCGGTCAAATGGAAGCGTTGCTCGCTCTTGCGTTGAGCTGTCCGTCTGCCCCCTCCCACCCACCCCCCCGAAACCTGGCAGCTTGCCGACCAAGTCAGATGCCGGGGAGTCAGAGCTGCCTCGCTTGCTCTGCCCACGTTCCTCAAGGAGGAAGTGGAGCCCAAGGATGGCTACGGGAGTTGTGGGGTGGAGGGATGGAGGGCTTCCTGGAGGGGGCAACCAGGGGCCCAGCTGAGCAGGTGGGGGGAGGTGAGAACATCAGTGCCAAGGAGCCCAAGCCTCCGTCCTGCCGGCCAAAGCTCAGATGCTCAGGGAACCTGGGGACAGCAAACCACCCCCTTCCCCAGACTTGAAAGCCCCTCGGCCCCTCCTCCAGGAAGCCCTCCTTGCTTTAGGAAGCCTGACACTGCTCGCAGATCAATCTCACTCTTCCTTGTCCTCACAGGGAGCCCTAGGAGGGGTGCAAAGAGCCGACTGGCCCTGTTTTGGCCAGGCCGTGGGCTTTGGGCACTCCTGCGGTCGTGCCGGGCCTGGCACTGTCTGCTGTGACAAGGGGTGAGCAGCGCCAGGAGCTGGCAGCTGGGCTGGCCCTACATCGGTCACAGCACTGGGGGGCCCAGGGCACAGAATACAGATGCTCTGTCCCCTGGTCTGCTTTGCCGGCCCTCGCCCAGGAACCAGACTGGCCAGTCTGAGACAACATCTCCCCTCAGACTCCCGGGCAGGACGGGTGGCACTGAGAAGAAACTCGGGGCAGCTTCTTGGGCAGCCCCGCCCCCGCCCTGGGCAGTGCCTCAGGTCCCTGCTGGCCCCAGGAAGCTCCTGCAGACCGAAGTCCGCCCTGGATGTTCGCCTGGGTTCCCGGGGTCCAGGGGCCATCTGCCGCAAAAGCTTTCGGCTAGAGATTACGACTGGCCCAGGGTCCATCTCCTCCGGCTGGAGGTGCTTCCTCCAGCCACCCTGGACACACGTCCTTGTGGAAATCCACGCCCAGCTGTCCCGTCTGTGCTGCCTACTGTAGTCGCTTTGTCGCCAGCCAGGGGCTCAGAGCCACTGCCCAGCGGCCATCCGCAGGGACGCCCAGAGCCACTTGTGCTGAATGCCAGCAGCCTTGTGGAGCGCAGCAGTCGGCTCCACACCTGCCTGGTTGATGGGCCCTGTCACAGGGAAGGAAGCCACGGTCCGAGGTGGTGACGGCTTTGCTTATTTTCAGGGGCAGAGGCTCACGCCTTGCTGCGCTCCAGCACTCGGACCCACCTGTTCACGGTAAACTCCGGGCGGGACCTCCCTGTGATCCCCACTCCCTCCCAGCCCTTGCTGCTCCCTGATACATGGAGATTCAGGGGCTGTGCCCACGGGCTCAGGAGCCGTGCTGGGAGGGCAGACGGCAGAGGCAGCTGCAGAGAGAGGAGCCCGCGGTGACAAGTCTGTGGGGCCATGTGGGCACAGAGGCCCCGTGTCTGACCCTGGGCCGAGGGGGCTGCACGAGCTCCCGTTGGGGGCTCGATGTGACCTGACCTGGCTTCACGAGATAACGCTTCCCGATGCACTGGATGGTGTCTCCGGCAACTCCAGGAGCACTGTAGCCTTTGGGGGCAGTGGACACAGGTGACACCAAAACCCTCTCCGTCCTACCAGGCACTCCCAGCAAGTACCAGCGCCCGAACCTCCAGCCCCGTTAGTGGAGCCGGTTTCCCGACTGGACTTAGAGGGTCGGATGCACACACAGCATCTGGTTTCCAAAGCAACCCCGGAGGTGACGGTGTGACACCCAACACTGGCAGAGATACACGACGGTCACGAGCATCGTTCAGCATCTGTCACCTCCTTTGGTAGCAAGGGACAAGCAGACATCCCGGCTTGGCACTGTGGGCGCCCCCATTATTTGTGGAGATGGAACTACCTGACCCCCAAGTCTGTAAACTGACAAAGCCCCTGACATTTGGGAAGTGTTTCTGTGTCCCAGGGGCCACACTCCATGGGAGAGTCAGAGTCTCCCGGGACCGCATGCGGGTGGCCAGGGATGCCGGCTCCGTCTCCCGGGCGGTGGGGGGCACAGAGTGCAGAGAAAGGGGTCATAAGGGGCCTGTGCAGCCCCAGCCCCTCTGGGGGGTCCTTCATCAAGAGCCCTCCCTCCTGGGCTCCACGCTCTGACAGCAGTCGTTTCTCCAGGGCAGGAGAAACAAAAGCGAATTTAATTTATTGGCAATAGAAGTGGGAGTTCCCAGGCAGCTGTGGCCCGAGCTGTCGGCTCCTGGAGACCAGAGCCTCCCTGGAGATCCGTTTCCGTCTGAGTTCTGGCACGTGGGTACTTGGGTTTCGACTGTAGTTCCTGCACCGTGACCCCAGCTCACAGTTTCTGGGAGGGTGGGGGGAAGTCGACCCAGGGGTGTCCCATCTCTTTTGCGACTTAGTTAAAAAGGTCAGGGAAGGAGTCCGTTAAAACTCAGCAGGAGGCCCCCCAGAAAGGGCTGGAATTAGCTCTAAATGCTATAACTGTCAACCAGGTGCTGCCCTTGGGCTGCCGGTGACCCCAGACCACAGGTCACTGTCTGGCAGCTCCCTTCAATCCCTGTCGGGGCAGGACAGGGAGGGGAGCTTTTGCTCTTTTGAGAACCACCGGGTCCCCAGGGGATGGAGCAGGGATTTGGGGGCTTGAGGCAGAGCCACCAGGAGCCCCCCTGTGCCCAGGCCAGGGAGCCCAGTGGGTTGGGAGGGTGCCCACGCGCTGGGCTGGGGGGCGCCGGGGAACTGCCCGCAGCCTGGCCTCACTGCCGCCGCCCCCTTTTCGGCTCACCCTTGGGCCAGCGCAGCCTCCTGACGGGGTCCCAGTGTCCATGCCTGCACCCAGGCTGCCCCAAACAGCAGAGCCATCTCACCTGCTGGGGCCCAGGTGGAAGCCCAGGCCTGTTCTGCACACACGTCCCCTCGGCCTTCACATGGCCACTCGGAGATGCCTTTGCAGACCCTGACCCAGGCTCAGGGACCCCACAGGGTTGCTAAAGGTTTCAAGCTCGGAGCAGAAAAGATGGACCCGGGAGCCCCAGACCTCACCACACCCTTCCTGCCGTGGCTGGTTCTCCCCATTTGATCCGCTCAGCTGTCAGAGGCACCTGTCCCGCCACAGCAGGCTCGCGTGTGCTCATCAAGTCCACCGGAGCTCAAGTTTGGCTCATCACGGTGTCGGACAGGACCTGGCAGGGAGCAGCCAGCACTCCAGTAGGCAACGTGAAGAGCTTGAGCCAAGGGGTACCTGACAAGGTGTGAACAGGTGGGACTCCTGACAAGGTGTGAACAGGTGGGACTCCTGACAAGGTGTGAACAGGTGGGTCTGCCTGACAAGGTGTGAACAGGTGGGTCTGCCTGACAAGGTGTGAACAGGTGGGACTCCTGACAAGGTGTGAACAGGTGGGTCTACCTGACAAGGTGTGAACAGGTGGGACTCCTGACAAGGTGTGAACAGGTGGGACTCCTGACAAGGTTGGGCAGGTAGGGCAACTGGCCAGGCCTAGTGCAGGATCCTGAGGCTCCCCAAGGGAAGCCCTTTCCACCCCAGGCCCGAGGGCCAGTGACGGAACCCACGGCCGTGGTGGGAGACGGAGCCCACTGCACAGCAGGGAGGAGATGGGGCAACACAGGCCGCGAGCTCACCTGCCGTCTCCCTCTACTCCTCCTGCACCTCCCACGGGCCTCACCTGGCTGGACTGCTGGGCTCTGTGTGTCCAGGCCCTGGCGGGACAGAGAAGGTGGAGGGATCTGGGAGAGGGGACAGGAGGACGCTGCTGGCATGCTGCCTGAGGCACCTCTTCATCTGGGTGGTAAGATGGGTCCATAGTCCCAGCCTCACAGGGTCACCACGGGGGTCAAATGAGAACATGTATGAAAGGCGGTTCTCGGCCTGCCTGGCCCGTGCCCCTCTTCCTCCCCCAGACCCCAGCCCTACCAGGGCTGTGTCCGCGCAGGGAGGCCAGAGGGCATCTCCTCTGCTGAAGACACCCAAGGCCCCGTCTTGGCTGTCCTGGGACTGTCCAGGGCTCTCTCAACGGCGGCCTGTGAGGTCTGTGTTCAGCCCTCTCCTGCTCCTGCATTTACCAAGGGGCCCCGTGCTGGCCGGGGGCTGAGATGATGCGGGCAGGCAGCCCAGGGGCCAGCCCTCTGTCCGCAAGAGCCGTCCTGTCCCGCGTTCTGCCCCTGCCCTTGGAGTGTGGTCTAGTGGAGCTACTGGTGGCCCCCAAAACATACGTCCAGTCCTAACCCCCAGAACCAGTGAACGTGACCTTGTTTGGAAAAAGTGTCTCTGTGGATGCAATTAAAGATCTCAAGATGAGGTCATCCTGGAGTGGGGGGGCCCTAAATCCAAGGACAAGTGTCCTTAGGAAGAGCCAGAGAGGACAGACAGACACAGGGGGGAAGCCACGTGAAGACTGAGGCAGAGACGGGGGGGACGCGGCCGCAAGCCCAGGGCCGCCTGGGCCTCCAGAAGCTGGAAGAGGCAGGAAGGACCCTCCCCTGGGCCCCCGGAGGGCACCTGGCCCTGCCCACGCCCTGATTTTGGAATCTGGCCTCCAGATCTGTGCGAGAATAGATTTCTATTGTTCCGAGAGGCCTGGTCTGTTCCTGGTCTTTGCTGCTGTGGCCCCAGGACAGTCAGCCCCCGAGACCAAGGAGTTTCCCACGGTCTCCGTGATGGACAGAAGCACAAAAGGTGTTTGGGGTTAGAGCTTTTTCAAAACATGAAGACCCGCCCCTGGTGGTTTTGACTGGAACCTTTCTGAGCGTCTTCTAGCTGCTCTCCAGATCCGACACTAAAGGAGGTATTTTTAATACATGAGACGGCATCTCTTAAAACAAGCTGTCAGGAAAATGAATTGCAGGAAGTTTAACTGGTGTTCACCCTGTCTTAGTGCCTTGCAATTATCCACCTCGAGAGTCTGCAGGCGTGTTTGACAGGGTGGGGCCTCAGAGGCGCCTTGCTGTTCTAGGAAAGCCCCCCTTGGCTGGGATTCGCTGTCTGTTCGCCGCCAGCTCGCCGTGGCCGGCTGCTGTTTTTTCCCATCTTCTGGGCCTCTGAGCGCGCAAAGAGCCCACTGTCCTCAGGGCCCCCATGAGATCGGCGCCCCCCAAGCCCCGGGCCTGCGTGCGGCCACTGCCCTCACATGTCCCCTCCTCCTGAAACCCCGTGCAGCCCCCGGCAGAGCAGATGTCCCCGGCTGGGGCTCAGGTCCACCTCAGCAGAATGAGCCTTGGCACTGGGCGGAATCTGGTGCCCAGGCGTCGTGCCAGCCTGTGGGGACAGAGGGGCCTTCGGGCTGGCCGCTCTCCCTCCTGCCTCCTGCAAAAGCCACGTGGGCATCGCCGCAGGCGTCGGCACAGGACCCGCCACGACTCAGCTGCCTGACCCCTTGCTCGTGGGGTTCTCCGTCCTGCCTCCTGCCCTGGACGCTGGTGCCTGTGCTCCTGACCGGCTGTCCCCGGGAGACGGGCAGACCAGTGGGAGACCACCGGAGGGTGCTTTGCCACAGCTTGGCCCTGCCTCCCCCAGGCCCGTCCCTGGGGTGGGGAGAACAAAGGGGTGATGTCACGGGGCTCCCCACACTGAGGACAGTCCAGAGTGGGGTCTCCAGACTACGGGTCCAACAGGGTCCCTGGGATGGAGAGATCCGTGCCCCCACCCGGTGCACCTTCTTCTGAAGGGTCCCAGGAGGGGCTGGCAGCAATGGGAGCGGCCGGTGAGCCCAGATCAGGAGCGCCCGGGAGACAGGTCAGCACAGATGTAACTGCTTCTCCCCCATGCCCCCTGCACAGTGCTTCTGACCGTGCATGTCCCGTCGGGCACAGAGCCCAAAACGGACCGGTTCACAGATGAGCGAGTCTTTGATTTTGGCTCCGGACCAGCATGTCCTGGATGGCTCTACAGACGGGGCTCCGAAGTGACACGACCCAGATGTACTTTCACTCCCTCCTGACCCTCGGGACCTGGAGGTTTGGGGTCCTGCCAAACAACTGGGAAGTTATGCTCTGGACCACAGTGTCCCACGGCCTGCTGTGAGCAGTCACTACTTAATAGCTCCTCAACAGGGACGATTCCCAGACAGCCCCAGGATTCTCTGAACTTCAGGAGGTTGGAAGTGGTGTGTTTTTTTAAACAGAGGAATCCTTTTTGGATTACTCACTGAAGAATGCTCTTAACCTTTAAATATGTCCAGAGAGAGTTACTGAAATTTACAATAAATCCACCTTTTAACAGACAAAGAGCTAAAAATGTTCAAGTCCAAATAATGTTGCACTTTCTCCACAAGCCTCAGTACAAGATTTACTCAGATGCAGTGGCTGTCTTCAACGTTATGTTTCCAGGATAACTGTGTTTCTTTTCATGTATTCTTTCGCAACATTATTTTAATAATCCCTTTGAACCAGGTCTTTTATCATAAGCTGCCTCAGATATTTTTGAAAGCAGGCAGTGTTTAAAATCCACAGATGACTTCCACGTGGGGTGCTGCACAAGCTCTCCTGTCATAACCTGTACAGCTGTACGCAATTTATCAGGCGATTGTTTTCAGACACAGGACACGCCACAGTGCACGACTGTGGCCCCTGAGAGCAGGGAAATCACAAGGTGGGCCCCACTGTCACCCAGTTCTCTTCCTGGGGACACTTTTCTGGTTGTGGCTTTAGGAGCTGGGGTCTGGGCAGAGCATGGCTACTCCAGCTGAGGAGGTGGAAACCGGAGCTTGGGGCTGCAGGAGGGGCTTCAATCTGCTGAAGAGGGGGACATGCATGCCCGCGGTAGGGTCCTCGGAAGCCTGTGGGGGGCCTTCCTATGGGTCTGGGCTGGCTGGCGTGTGTGCACAGACTGAAACCTTGAAGGGCTTATGGGAGGGCGGCTGGCATTCTGGCAGAGCTGGAGGGGAGAGGCGTGCCCTCCCTAACACACCGAGGATCCTGCTGAGATGCCAGCAAGTCCACTCCTTAGTAGTAAGGACCACGCCCTGGAGGAAGGCCAAGTCGAGACCCACCCTAACTAAGCCTAAAAGCAAAGGACAGTATCGCCAGTGGAGACTGAGCCCAGACTTGAATCCTCCCAGGACAGGAGGGCTGGGCTTTCCACAGAGCTGCACTAATGAGGCGTAAGCCCAGCCTCCACAAGTTCACGGTAATCAGTCTGCAGCTGAACGGCGCTAAAACAAGAGCCGACACTCTTCAAGGGAAGAAAGTAGAATCCAGAGCCTTCAACGTGTCACCTACAACGTCCAGCGTAAGCAAAAAATTACTAGGTATGCAAAGAAATCAGACAGCGTGACCACTAATAAGAAAAAAGGAGGTCCGTGAAAACACACCTCCGGGTGAACAGTGAGCGTGAGAAGTGTCAGGTGTGAAGGTGTACGATACGAACGCTCACCAAGCTTTGATAACGTAAGGGTGCGCGTTGGTAGCCCGAGAGCAGCCATTACAAGAACAGATTCAGAGAGGTAGAGCTCGAAAGGTCAGCAGAGGGCGCCCCTGGCGGCGCAGCGGTCGGGAGTCCGCCTACTGATGTGGGGGACGCGGGTTCGTGCCCCGGTCCGGGAGGATCCCACATGCCGCGGAGCGGCTGGGCCCGTGAGCCGTGGCCGCTGAGCCTGCGCGTCCGGAGCCTGTGCTCCGCAACGGGAGAGGCCACAACAGTGAGAGACCCGCGTACTGCAAAAAAAAAAGTCAGTAGAGGACCTAAACCGGATACTCTGGCTTCCCAGCCTGAGGACTAAGAAAGTGGAGCATGTGGGGAGGAGATCTCAGCAGGTGAGAGCTGGAAAAGGGTCTGTGCATTAACTGACACCAGTCGTGGGGTTACCATCGACCCGCATACGCACGGACACACCCAAAGAACCAGAGTAGAGCTTGCGAAACCTGAACTGTGATATAAACCACCTCCAAGATCTAAGACTACACCCCGAATGGCGCACATATGGGGAAGAGCAGAAGAGCACAGTCGAGAACCTGAAAACAGAACTGACATTGGAACCACCACCAACAGAGAGTAAGACAGAACTTCAGTTCTAACTGGGCTGATGGCTAAAAGAAAAGAATCAACGAAAAACATCAACGTTCTCCAGAGGATTTTAACATAACCCCAAATACCACAACGGTATTGAAGATGTTTGGGAAGTGATCCAAAATCACTTGACATTGAAAGAACCGGAGAAATATGGTTAACTCTCAAGGAAAAGACAATTCCTACACGCCACCCTCGAGAAGACTCAGGTGATGGGATTACCAAAGACTTGACAGAAGCTATCGCAATCATGGTCCCTGAGGTAAAGGCAACCCTCCTGAAATGACCGAAAAGATAGAAGTTCTTAAAAGAGAAAAAGAAACCATGTTAAAAGGACCGATGGAAACTTTAGAACTAAATAATACAACATTATCAACCACATTGACCCTTACGGAATAATACACCCGACAACAGCAGAATACATGTTCTGCGCGTGTGCATGTATCACCCGCCAACACAGACCATTATCTGGGACCAGAGTACACACATTAACACCGTTAAAGAACTGATATCGTGCAAGCATGTTCTCTGAACATATGGAATTAAATGAGAAATCAATAACAACATGTTAGCTGGAAAATCGCCAAACATTTGGAAGTTAAACAACACACTTCTAAAAAGGAAGCTCTTTCTAAAGAGAAATAAGAAAATATTTTGAGCTGAATTAGAATACAGCATTTCAAGGGTTTTGAGATGCTACTAGAGCAGTAGTTAGGAGAAAGCTTTTAGCATTACATGTTTATATTATAAAAGAATTGAAAGAAATCCCAGGTCTTGAATTAATTGTCTAAGCTTCCACCTTAAGAAATCTAGGAAAATAAGAACAAATTAAACCCAAAGCAAGCAGAGAAATGAAATGCAGTTAGGAGCAGAAAGACAATTTAAAAAAATCAATGCAATCAATAGCTTGTTCTTTACAAAGAACAATAATATGGATAAACTCCTAGCCATACTCTGACCAAGGACAAAAGAGAGAAGACACAGATTACCAATACTAGGAATGAAAAAGGAGATATCATCACAGACCCCACAGACATCATAAGGATGATAAATGAATACTACAGACAACCCTATGCCAACTTAGTTAAAATGGACCAATTCCTTGAAAGATACAAGTTGCCAAAACTTACTCAGGAATAAATACATAACCTGAATATCCCTATTAAAGGAACTGAATTAGAAACGTTCCCATAAAACTTCAGGCCCAGATGGTTTCACTGGAGTAGTCTACCAAACCTTTAAAGAAGAAATAATACCAATTCCACTCACTCTCTTTCAGAAAACAGAAGAGGTGCCAATACTTTCCAACTCATTTCATGAGGCCAGAATTATCTTGATACCAAAACCAGATAAAGACATTACAAGAAAAGAAAATTATAGACCAATATCTCTCATGAACATAGACCCAAAATTCTCGATAAAATATTAGCAAGTCAAATCCTGCAACATATGAAAAGGATAATACACGACCAAGTAGAGTTTGTCCTAGGACTGTGAGACTGGTTCAACATTAAATTAATCAATGTTTTCCACCGAAATGAGGTACCTAGTATACCCAAATTCACCGAGACGGAAAGGGAAGTGGTAGTTTCCAGGGGCTGGAGGATGGGTGGATGGGGAGCAGTTGTTTAAAGGGTTTCTGTTTGGGAAGATGAAGAAAATTCTGGAGATGGATAACGGTGATGATTGCACAACAGTGTGAATGAACTTAATGTCACTGAACTGTGCGTCGGAAAATGGTAAAATGGTAAATTTTATGTTATGTATATTTTACCACAATAAAAAATTAATATCATTCACCATATTAGCTGACTAATGAAGAAAAGCCATACGATCATACCAACAGATGCAGAAAAAGCATTGGACAAAATTCAGCGTCCATTCATGATAAAAACTCTTAGCAAACAAGGCATAGATGGGAACTTTCTTCACCTGATAAAAAACATCTACTAAGGGCTTCCCTGGTGGCGCAGTGGTTGAGAGTCCGCCTGCTGATGCAGGGGACGCGGATTCATGCCCCGGTCCGGGAAGATACCACATGCCGCAGAGCGGCTGGGCCCGTGAGCCATGGCCGCTGGGCCTCCGCGTCCGGAGCCTGTGCTCCACAACGGGAGAGGCCGCAACAGTGAGAGGCCCGCGTCCCGCAAAATAAATTACAAAAAACCAAAACAAACAAACAAACAAAAACATCTACTAAAAACTTAAACTAAAACCCTCATACTTAATTGTAAACACTGAAGACTTTCTCTCTAAGCTCAGTAACAAGGCGAGGACGTCTTTTCTTCCACCCCTATTAAATATCATACTAGAAGTTGTAGCTAGGCCAGTAAGGCAAGAAAAGGAAATTAAAGAATTGGAAGGGATGAAATCACACTTTCTCTATTCACAGACAACAACACTGTCTACATAGAAAATCCCAGGGAACCTACAAACGAATTTCTAGAATTAATAAGTTGTTATTATTATTAATTATTATTATTATTATCACGGTTACAACGTCAGTAACTAAAAATCAATCACATTTATATATACCGGCCATGAAAAATTGGAAATAGAAAAAAATTTTAAGTACATATATAATAATTCCCCAAACATGAATATTTAGATACAAATGTAACAAAATATGTGTAGGATCTCTGTGCTGAAAACTACTACTGTTGAAAAAATCAAAGAAGACCTAAATAAATGGAGAGATGTAGTGTAGTCATGCGTTGGAAGAGGCTCAATGTTAGGATGCCACGTCTCCCCACATGATCTGTAGATTAACACAATCCCAATCAAAATCCCTGCAGGCTTTTTTGTAGATACTGAAAATCTGATTCTAAAATTTATGTAGAGAGCAAAGGAACTAGAGTAGCCAAAACAATTTTGGAAAAGAACAAAGTTGGAGGACTCGTGCTACTTGAAAGACTTCCTATAAAGCTACAGTGGTCAAGACTGTTGGGCTGGGGACAGTACAGACACATAGATTAAAGGAACAGATGACAGTCTGGATAGAACCCCACACATGAGGTCAGGTGATTTTTTAATTAAGGTGCAAAAAAACTCCAAAGGAGAAAAGATCATCTTTTCACAAGCGGTATTGCTCGTGGATATATGTCTGCAAATAAGGTACCTACATCTCACACCCTACAGAAAAATTAACTCAGATTGGATCATAAACTTAAGTATAAAACATAGAACTATAAAGATTCCAGAAGAGAAGAGAGAAGAAAACTTAGTGACCTTGGATCAGGTACAATACCAAAAGCTTGACCCATTAAATGTTTTGGTAAGTTGGGTTTCGTCAACATTCCTACTTTTTGCTCTGTGACATGCAACGTTAGCAAATACAAAGATGAGCCACAGAAGGGGAGAAAATATTTGCAAATCACATATCTGGCAAAGGACTTAGATGCAGAATATACTTTAAAAACTCTCAAAAGTCAACAATAAGAAAACAACCCGATTTTAAAAATAGGCAAACTATGGGAACAGACACTTTGCCAAAGAAGATACACAGATTCCAAGGAAGCACCTGAAAAGATGCTTAACGTCATGAGTCATTAAGGAAACGCAAATTAAACCCTCAACAAGATACCACCACACTCCTACTGGAATGGATAAATGAAAACAAAACCACCAAACCAGACACTGACGATGCCAGGTGCTGGCCGGGATGCAGAGAACTGTCTTTCCACGTTGCTGGGGGACATTCGAAATGGCAAATCCACTTTTGGAAAGGTCTGGCAAATTCCTATAAAGTTAGATACACTGCTTGTATGACCCAGAAATCTGCCTCCTAAGTGTTAACTCGAGAGAAATGAAAGCATGTGTTCACACACTGTCCTGTACGTGAATATTTGCAGTGGCTTTACTCATAACTGCTCAAAACTGGAAACGACCCAAATGTCTTTCGACCAGCGAATGGGTGAACAAACGGTGGAACATCTGTGCGACGGACTCGTACTCCACGCTATTGATACAGGTGACAACATGGATGAATCTTAGGGCATTATGTAATCAAAGGAAGCCAGGCTCAGAGGTTCCACGTACCTGGCGTCGGAGTCAGGCCCAAGGCCGTCGGAGGGGTGGGGCGGGGTGGGTGAGGGGATGGGGGTGTGCAGAGACTCCACGGGCGGCAGGACCGGGCTCTCTCTTTGGTGGTGGTGGTTACAGGGCTCTATGTATTTGTCAAAACGCATAGATGTAAACAAAAGGAAAATGATTGTTACTGGATGTAAACTTAAACCTAAGAAAACAGAAAAGCCTGGATCTGGGATCTTATCATTTTTCCACCTTCCCCGTAACCAGCCGGCTCTCGGTGATCACGCGCTCAGAACGCCGCAGCAGCTTCCTAACCGTCCTCTCTGACCCCCGCTGAGTTCTCAACAAGGCAGACAGAATGGTCCCCTGAAACGTATGTCACATGGCTCCTTGCTCAGAGTCTCCCGTGGGGCCCATTTTTCCCGGATAAGGGACACTGCGTGCCCTACATGATCACCTGTTACGTCTGGTCCTGCCCTGGGCTCACCTGCTTGGCCACGTCGCCGTGGCAGGTGCCGGCGGCCACAGTCCTGTACCTGTTGCTCCCTCTCCTGGAAGCTTCCTCCCCAGATGCTGTCACACCTGCCCCTACCTGCCGCTGTGAGGCCTCTCCTGTTCACCTTTTCTCTGCTGCCCTCCTTACTATCTACCATTTGCATGTTGTACTTATTTACTTTGCTAATTGTCTGTCTTCTCCGCCGGGATGTGTACTTCACGGGGCGGAAACCTTTGCCAGTTTTGTTCCCTGCAGGACCCGTGGTGCCTCACACACGATGCTCGTTGAGTAGGGGTGGAAGGGGGTGAGGGAGGCGGCTGTCATCACAAGTGACAGGAGGGGATTCTTCATGCACACGGTGCTGCAGAGACCTGGCTCAGGCCCTCGGGCAGCGAATGCTTCTTGGAGGAGCTGGACGGATGCTGAGGGCGGCCCCTGAGCCTACAGGTATGGGAACAATGCCAGACCCAGGGGTTTCCTGTAGGACCTGACGCGTGCATGCAGACCCCCAGGGCGGGACTGAGCGTGGACCACAGGATCAGCTCCCAGCTCCGGCACGCAGAGCTTTCTAGGGAGGAGACGGGCTCTTGTTCCCCTAAAACGGCGAATCAGAGGGCCCGTCTCTCCCGATGCCGCGTTTTGTTGTGTGTGGGCCCCTGAGCCCTTCCTCGGCTCCTGGACCAGCCGGCAGGTGAGGAAGCTGAGGCACAGACGGTCACATCGCTCGCCCAGGCCCTGCAGCTGCCCGCGGAGAAGCTGGGATCTGACCTCGGGTCCTGGGCTGCCACAGGCGAGAAGCCCCAAAGGGCCCCTTTCCGGGCTCCTGGGTGCACTGGCCTGGCCACCCTCCCCCTCCCGCACCAGCCTCGGGGCATGAAGCTGCCCCCACAGGTGCACGTGTGTGAAGTCCCCAAAGGGGGCAGGGATCGCAGCAGGTGGGTGGCTCCACCTGGGCCCCTTGCGGGAGCAGCAGCCCGGGGCCGGTGCTGGGCCTGGCTGGGATGCCCCCACCCTCTCTGGGCCTCAGTTTCCCCTTCCTCTCGGGGCCAGGCTTTCACCAGGGACGGCAGGGGCCAGGTCTGATGCCAGGCGTTGCCGGGTCGGAGCGGGGTTCTTGGGGACCAGGCAGCCGCCACAGCTGGGCACCACCGCTCCCCCCACCCCCAGGTGCCAAGCACCTGCCCGGTTCCTGGCGGTGATGCAGCGGGCGCAGGGCGAGCGGCTGCCTGGGGTCTTCCAGCTCCCCAGGAACGTTCCTAGGACCCTTTGGTTCTTTCCTGCCCAAAGGCACCCCACCCCCGAGGGAGGACCCGGCACCCAAACAGCCTTCACAGGACGAGGCCTTGGACCCTGAGCTTTCATCTGTGACTGACTCATGGAGACACGGTGTGCGTTCACCGAAATCACTCCTTTATCTAAGTTCCATGAGTTTTGATACATGCGCCCACAGCACGGGCAAGACGCAGAACATTCACCACCACTGCCGACACCCCCGCCCCCCGCCTGTGCCCAGGTCATGCGATCAGAGTCGTACAGTCGGGGGCCTGTTGAGGCTGGCTTCCGTCCCCCGGCACGGGGCGTGCACTCCTGACCACTGCATCTTAGAGACCAAAGAAAGGCTTGAAATCCCGTCCGACGAAGGCCTGGTGCAGCCACACCCTAGACGGACAGTCAGGGCGGGAGGGGCGGGGCAGCTGGGGTCCAGTGGGGACACAGTCTCCCTGGGGAACAATGGGAGAGCTCTGGAGATGGGTGGTAAAGCTTTATGTTATGTATCTTTCACTCTAACAGAAAAAAAGAACAAAAGGCTTGTGATTCCTCTCCCCTCGAAACAGACGCTCGATAACCAGACGGGAAGTTTGCTGCTCCTCTGCTGGAGGGAACGGAGGCCTCCAGCACCACCTGGCCCGGCCTCACTGTCCTGCTGCTGCCCGTGGGAGAGCACCCTGTGCTGGCACCCAAGCTCATGGCCAGAGCCCCGGTCCTCCTGCGGCTGAGACTCCAGACGCGGGGGACGGGCTGCCGGCCCGAAGCTTGAGGGCGTCCCCTGGGGCGGCCACTCACGGGGGTCCCTGCCCTCCTCACTGCCGCGGAGCCTCAGGACAGACCCTGTGCTCGTGCAGAAGCGCAGCAGGATTTTGCCAGATCGAGGAGTCCCGTCCCACGTCAGTACAACACACGCGCGAACCGTGGACCTCATCCAGCCACTGTCCCAGCAACAGCCTTTCTGGACCAGGGTCTGATGGGAAACCATGCCTTGTGCTCAGGCGCTGTGTCTTTAATCCCCTTTAATACAGAACAGCCCCTCGGCCTGTCTTGGACTTTCACGATCTGGGCACCTTGTGAGCACAGGGCAGCTGCCTTTAGAACATCCCTCAATTTCGGGGACAAAGGGATACGTGGAGGGTCCGTTTCTGGGCAGGGGTGCCATGTCCTCAGTGCGTATACAGCAGGAGGCCCACGATGGCCCCAGTCCTGGGGGCGCTCACTCTGGCGTCTGCCCGTTTCCCCAGTATAACGTTCCTCTCGGGGGCCTGTGACTCGCCCAACTTCAGCCATGAGTAGCAGCGTCACTGAGGCCGAGTCGGCTGCAGGGGAAGCAGCGGCGGCTCCACGAATGGGGCGCCAACAGGTGGATGGATGGGGGAGGAGGGCACCGGGCGCAGCTGGTGGCACAGGACAGAAACAGAGAAAATGATCGATGCCCTGATTTTACTGGAACCAATTTTCTTCCACTTTGTGGAGACGGGTCTCGGCTGCCTCTGCCTCCGCGGAATCACGTCAGACTTTAATGGCCTTGGCGCTCAGTACACCGCCGGGTCCATATGCCCACAGACACGAGCCCCCCCGGCACGAGCCCCGCCCAGGGCCAGCCCCCCTCCTGCAGCCGGGCCCGAGCCCAGCGAGGAGCACTGCTGCCGGCGGCACTGAACGCGGAGGCAGACAATGAGGCCGCGCTCCCGGGGTGGCCCCCCCCCGCGCAGCTGCTGCCGGGGCCACGGGGCCTGGAAGACGGCGACCACGAAGTGACAACCGAGAGCTCAGCCGCGCCGACGCGGCTGCCTTAGGGCGGCCTCGCTGGGGGGGGGGGTGCAGATGCCCTGTGGTCACTAATTCAGCCTTCCCGGGCGCGGCCACGTGCAGAGGGGCTGCTGTGACCTGGGAGCCTCCTAGAGGTCCTCTGTCGGCCCGCCCTGGCAGAGCGCTGAGCTCCCGGGAGGGGGACACCTACCCCCGGCTGAGCCTCACGAGGACTGGGTTTACACACGCTGCCCCAAGGACACTTGCCGTGACTGCACGAGGCCACCGCTGGGCACTCACCACCGCTGGGCACTCATCACTGCTGGGCACTAACCACCACGGGGCACTCATCACC